>NC_051396.1:13237189-13239689 GCF_015228065.2 Penaeus monodon | reverse complement strand
AGACATATTGGATATTAAACTATAAGGAGATTAAAATGAAGAGATTTATAATACTGTGAGAGGTACTTCACCAAGCGACTAAAATAGACTTCATAGAATAACAAGAAAAAAGTTAATTACACTGATAGGTACCGTAATAGTATCGCCAAGACACGCGAACCAATCTCTAATTTAGATTAGACATTGACAATTATCCTCATGCATGGAACAAAAAGTAACGACCAAAGGCGTACAATGATTTGTTACAAAGAAACTGACTCTGATTAATTTTCCATCTGACTAACCAAGATATGGCTACCTTGCTCGGCCTCATGAGAGTTTAATTTTCAGATATTTCTTGCTAATGACGGCCATTATGACTCCCTCTCGCTGCCTACTTACCCTAATGACTAATGTCGGGAGTTAACATCCATCTAGGGAAATATGTAAGGATAGATAGATAGAACCTACATGTTCAGGATGCGTGACTGTTATTCTAGACATTTCATGAAATTTCATGAGAGCGGGATATAGATATATGCATACCTTGTACATGAACACACACACACACACACACACACACACACACACACACACACAAACACACACACAAACACACACACACACACACACACACACACACACAACACACAAACACACGCACACACACACACACACACACACACACACACACACACACACACACACACACACACACACACACACACACACACACACACATGGATGACGGGTTATCAGTAGCTTTCTTAATCGATATTCTGATTACGTCAAACCAAAATTTCCTAGCCAAGAAACGCCTACACGAGGACATATGACTATGTTTCTGGTTACTCCCTCTGAATTAGTTCCCAAAATTTCCCAAATGATGATTTTTGTGATTATATTCTTTTAATAGCTAAGCCTTTGCTCGGACATGGAATCAGCAAGAGTATGTATGTTAGTGACTGTTATAACGTCGAGAAGGATACTCCTGTATGGCATGTGCTGTTTTCGCGTTTTTGCGTTTGTGTAGTTGGTTGCATAAGTGTATTTTCAACAGAATATACAGTATGTTTCAAGCAGGTATTATATAATTAGGATGGTACGTATATATATGAGGTGTATGTTTTTGCGCGCGTGGAATTCCACCGATATTCCTGCGCTGGATAGTAGGTTCGTCAGTGCACTCTCTCGTCCGTATGTTTTATGATTTCTTTATCAAACACGATTATTTTGTCCTTTACTCGTCTTTTCTGTCAATGTAATGTCTAAATTGTTTTTTTTCTTTCTCTTTTATTGTATCTTACTCTATCATGGTTCATGTTTTATTGTGTTAACTATTCATTGCAAATATCTTACCTGCCATGCGCGTTCCGTCACGACTTCACGCGGCCATTGTGCCTCTGAAAATACATTCGTTTTCCTGCAATACTCCGGGGCATTTCTGTTTTCTTCATCAAAGGACGCTGCCACAAAACTACCAGGTCCAGCACAGAAGCCTACACAAGAAAAAAAAAAAAAAAAAAAAAAAAAAAAAAAAAAAAAAAAAAAAAAAAAAAAAAAAAAAAAAAAATATATATATATATATATATATATATATATATATATATATATATTGAGCTCTATACTGACAATTTTGAGTAAAGTTGGTAGTAAAGTTGGTATCTTGGTTCTTCTACCTAACTGCCCTGATTTTTGTTTTACTGAGATTTTTCATATTATTTGTCATTTTACTACGTCTATTCATATGCCGGCACGTCCAATCTTTTAGACCGGTTATATATTTAATTATCTATAATCCTTATTATATTATGTTTCGATGAAAGATTTTGCATTTCAGCAAAATTTCAAGTCTATAGTTTTATGTTAGGACCATTACATATATCTTTATTCATCTTTCCTGTATAAGGGGAACAAATTAAAATGTTCTGTTTCTTTCAAACTTTATTAAAAATAATAATAATAAAAAACGCAGCAGCCGGCCGGATTGCTTAATCAGTTGCCTGCCGGATACACCATAGCAACCTCGTCATGCAACTAAAAGGCTGGAAGACATGTTTTCTTATGAGTTCGTGACTGACTCAATCTCACGTTCATTCATTTTCGATTTCAGAAGTAATGCGTTTGGAGTGAGTAAGAATATGGGCCTTGAGTTATACCCAGAGAAGGTAACTTATCCATAGGCATACGAACAAACAAACAAGGGGGATGTTTTACCCGGCCATGATTATTTTCTGGTATAAGTAATTAGAATTATTTTGCAATTAAATGCTAAATATAACCCCAACCGAGGTAATCCAACGACAATGTCCCTCATTTAAGATGATAATCACTGATTTTAACCACGAAAATTTTGCTGGAAATCAGGTATATACACATTAACCTAGGCAACTTGGTTCCAATATCATCTCTTCTTTTGATATATTTATGAGAGAAAAATAACTTTGCAAAGTCGAAGGCCAGCGCATCCGACTTGCATATAAGTTCTTCATATTACGTAGGTAGCTCGAAGGTTTCTGGC
>NC_051396.1:13204689-13207189 GCF_015228065.2 Penaeus monodon | reverse complement strand
TCAGCCGCACCGGAGCGGCCCGCTCTGCCTCGTCAGCTGTGCATCTCCCCAGCCTCTCCTCGCCTTGCGCCACACCCAAGACCAGAGTTTGGTTTGTCAGAATTTAAGAAAAAAAATCGGTGATGAATACCTAGCTTTTCTTTAAATATTTCTCATTTTCTGTTCAATATTTAATCTCGACTTCTCGACTATTGTCAGTTATAGGTATTCATTTGCAGTTAATCTAGCTTAAATAGATTCTCACTCGTACGTATCCTTTATTACCGCCGCCTGAGGTTGCTCTTCCCTCAGCACCGTCGTTCGCTCGCATTCTGTGACGCCGCCTGAAGACGGATTTCCTTCAGCGCCGCCCGTTCACGTGGTTCTGGAGCCCGAGAATATCGGTCTCGGCATCCGTTAGCACTCATATAACTAGCAAATCTCGATACCGATATACACTCTGCGCCATACAATACTTGCGTCGTTTTCTAAGTTGCTCACGTATTTTATAACATTGTGCCACTGTTTCTTCTTATGTACTTTCTTATTGTGTATAGCTACGTGAATTTAAATGATGATGGGGACCATCATTTGGAAACCAGGGAGATATGTAACTCAACTATATCTATATCATATTATTATATTATACATATTTTATATATCCCTACATGTTTGTCACATACGTAGCTTCACACATACATATACATAGACAATTTACTCATGATCATTGCTTTAAATGAATGTTCATCTTTCCTTATCACACTAGACATTCCAATGTTGTGTTGCTTATCCCCTTCCACAAGAGCTATGCATTGTTGTAATACTACCCTTCATCACCAACAATTGCCAAATGGTAAGCACGTGATATATATATCCATTTTTAGACCACTGTAGGAGATGACAGGCAAACTCCTCGGCGCAGCCGTACTCCATCATTCTTCTTCTTCTTTTAACGGGAGGTTCATGTCTGAGCCGCCGTGGTCACAGCATGATACTTAATTGTAGTTTTCATGTTGTGATGCTCTTGGAGTGAGTACGTGGTAGGGTCCCCAGTTCCTTTCCACGGAGAGTGCCGGTGTTACCTTTTTTTTTTTTTTTTTTTTTTTTTTTTGGTAATCATTCTCTCTATCTTATCCGGGCTTGGGACCAGCACTGACTTGTGCTGGCTTCGCCACCCAGTGGCTAGGTAGGCAATCGAGGTGAAGTTCCTTGCCCAAGGAAACAACGCGCCGGCCGGTGACTCGAACCTTCGAACTCAGATTGCCGTCGTGACAGTCTTGAGTCCGACGCTCTAACCATTCGGCCACCGCGTCCCCCCCCCCCCCCAAAAAAAAAAAAAAAAAACCCTGTCCTACAAAGACGTTGGCGATCATGGATCTCCATGATTCTCTTGGCAATTTTAGAGCGGTGGTTTGCCGTTGCCTTCCGCCCGGTGTTTTTATCGCATATAAAGGCACGCGCACTGAAAAAAATTTTAACGGTAGGTTCATGTCTGAGCCGCCGTGGTCACAGCATGATACTTAATTGTAGTTTTCATGTTGTGATGCTCTTGGAGTGAGTACGTGGTAGGGTCCCCAGTTCCTTTCCACGGAGAGTGCCGGTGGTACCTTTTTTAGGTAATCATTCTCTCTATTTATCCGGCCTTGGGACCAGCACTTGACTTGGGCTGGCTTGGCCACCCAGTGGCTAGGTAGGCAATCAAGGTGAAGTTCCCTTGCCCAAGGGAACAACGCGGCGATCGGTGACTCGAACCCTCGAACTCAGATTGCCGTCGTGACAGTCTTGAGTCCGACGCTCTAACCATTCGGCCACCGCGGCCCACTCCATCATTACTATACAATAAAGGAGTCAAGACATCTTGGTCGTCTATCTTACACCCTAAGCTCGCCACCTACCATACTTTTCTAGGGGCCATCATTTGGGCCCCTACAATATATATATGTGTGTGTGTGTGTGTGTGTGTGTGTGTGTGTGTGTGTGTGTGTGTGTGTGTGTGTGTGTGTGTGTGTGTGTGTGTGTGTGTGTGTGTGTGTGTGTGTGTGTGTGTGTTCATGTGTATATATATATATGCATTTATCAAAGCATCTATAAAGCATATATACTTATGTATGTTTATATATACATATATATATATATATATATATATATATATATATATAATATATATATATATATATATGCGTGTGTGTGTGTGTAATATATATATATATATATATATATATATATATATATATATATATATATATAGTATATATATATATATATATGTATATAATATATATATATATATATAATATATATATTATATATATATATATATATATATATATATATACATACACACACACACACACACACACACACATACACACACACACACACACACACACACACACACACACATATATATATATATATATAAAATATATATAGATATATATATATATATATATACATATATATATATATATATATATATATGTATATAATATAATATATATATATATATATATATATACAA
>NC_051396.1:13197189-13199689 GCF_015228065.2 Penaeus monodon | reverse complement strand
GCTATCGCTCTCTCTCTCTATCTCTCTCTCTCTCTCTCTCTCTCTCTCTCTCTCTCTCTATCTATCTATCTATCATTATTTCACTTTAATCTATTTACTATCTTCGATTGACTTCTTTTTTCCCCTCTTCTACTTATCTCTTTCTTCCCTTTACTCTTCTCTCTTCTCTCCTCTCCTTCTCCTTCTCCCTCCTCTTTCTCTCTCCCATCTTTTTCCCTCTCTTTTCTCTCTCCTCTTCTCCTCTAAACATACCGTAATGCATCCTTTTTGAACACCAAAAAGAAACACAATTGTATTTAAACACGATATACGGGTTATGTTATTTGGGTTTAAAAAAGATATCCCCCCCCATACATATATGCATGGGGATTTTTCAAAATATAACACGCAAAATTAATATACTCACTTTACATACTCAGGCCTGAGTAAGGGAGAAAAACAGTAAGGTTGACTATATCCATTTAAAGGGCCGTGAAGTTTTAAGAATATTTCAAAGATATTTAAAACGGCGAGAACGCAGTTCAGGCTTTACCCCGTCTTTTTTTCGTTGGAAAAATATTTAAAAAATTTTTGAAATGTCCGTTTTGGGTGATGTGCCCTAGAAAGAGGGGAGAGAGAGAAAGGGGGGGGAGAGAGAGGGGGAGAGAGAGAGGGGGGGAGGGGGGAAAAAAGAGGAGAGAGGAGAGTGAGAGAGAGAGTGAGAGAGAGAGAAGGGGGGGGGGGGAGGGGGGGGGAGGGGAGAGAGAGAGAGAGAAGGAGAGGAGAGGGGAGAGAGAGGGTGGGGGGGGTAGAGAGAGAGAGAGAGAGAGAGAGAGAGAGAGAGAGGGGAGAGGGAGAAGAGAGAGGGGGGAGGGGGGGGGGGGGGAAAGAAAAAAAGTGGAGTGAACAGAGGAGAGAGAGGAGAGAGGAGAAGGGAGAGAGAGGAGGAAAAGGAAGAGAGGGAGGGAGAGAGGAGAGAAGGGGAGAGATGGAGAGGAGAGAAGGGGAAAAGAGGAAAGAAAGGAAGGGGGGGGGGGGGGAAGAGAGAGAGGAGGAGGGGGGAGGGAAAGAAAAAAGGGGAGAGAGGAGGGGAGAGAGAGAGAGAAGAAGGAGAAAAGAGAAGAGAGGAGAGGGAGAGGGGAGGGAGAGAGAGAGAGAGGGGGGAGGTAGGAGAGAGAGGGGGGGGGGGGAAAAAGAGGGAGGAGGACAGGGGGAGAGAGGAGAGAGAGGAGAGAGGAGAGAAAAGAAAGAAAGAAAGAGGAGGGGGGAAAAAGGAGAGAAGGGGGGGGAGGGGGGGGCGGGGGGGGGGAGGAAGGGGGGGGGGGGGGGGGGGGGGGGGAGGGGGAGAGGGAGAGAGGGGAGGGAAAAGGGGGGGGAAAAGAGGGGAGAAGAAAGAGGGGGGAGAGGGGAAGGGAAGGAAAAAAAAGAGGGAGAGAGAGAGAGGAGAGGAGGGGGGGAGGGAGAGGAAGAGAGGAAGGGGAGAGGGGGGAGAGGAGGAGGGAAAGAGGGGAGGGGGAGAGATGAAGAAGGGGGGGGGGGAGGAGGGGGGAAGAAAGGAGAGAAAGGAGAGGAAGGGGAGGAGAGAGAAGGAAGAGAAGGAGATAGGAGGGGGAAGAGGAGAAAAGAGGGGGGAGGAGGAAGAGAGGGGAGGAGAGAAAGAAAGAGGGGGAAGAGGAATAATTTCAGATAAATATTAATTTAAAAAATATTAGAAAAATTTGAAAATAAAAAAAAAAATTTAACGATTGGGTTTTTTTTTTTTTGGTAAAGGGAATTTAAAAAAGAAAAGAGGAGGAAGGTTTTAAATAGAGATTTAATTTAAAGAAGAAACGGAGGCCCCCCCCCCCCCCCCCCCCCCTTTTTTTTAAAAAGAAACCCCAACCCCAAATTTTTTTTTTTTTTTTTTTTTTTTTTTTTCCCCCCCCCCCCCCCCCCCCCCAAAAAGGGCCCCCCCCAAGAAGAGAAAAAAAGAAAATGCAAATGTAAGGGTTTTAGAAAAAGGAGAAGACCAAAAAAGGGGGCAAAAAGGGAAAGAGAAAGGAAGGAAAGAAAAAGGGGAAAGAACCACACGAATTGGGGAAGTAAACAAAAAAAAAAGGGATTAAAAAAAAAATTAAACAAAACGTGAAACCATGCCCAACAGGGGGGACTCGGGGGGGAAAAGAGAGAGAGAGAGAGGAGAGAGGAAGAGAGAGAGAGGGGAGAGAGAGAGAGAGAGAGAAGAGAGAGAGAGAGAGAGATGATAGAGATGAGAAGAGAAGAAGAGAGAAGAAAGAAGAGAGAGGATAATTACATATATGTATATATATATACATATATATATATATATATAGTTATATTTTTATTATAATAAAATATGATAATATATGATGTTAATATCATATTGTAATACCCAATTGATTTTCTTCTGTTCACCTATCTGTCCGTGTATCTGCTTCTCTCTCTCTTTACGTCTACTTTCTGTCTCATACTCTTCTCTTTCTCTAATCTCTACTTCTCTACTCTTCTTACCCTCCTATCT
>NC_051396.1:13162189-13164689 GCF_015228065.2 Penaeus monodon | reverse complement strand
CTCTCTCTCTCTCTCTCTCTCTCTCTCTCTCTCTCTCTCTCTCTCTCTCTCTCTATCGTTCTCTCTGCGACCTTCTTCTTGACCTCTCCAACGGCCACCACTCCAGGCCCCCTGCTAGACCTACCGCCGTCAAGCACAACACTACACTACCTATCTTCAACCTCCGCGCAGGCTACCTTCAACCATCTTTAATAAAGACTGCAACCCACACCGAGCGTTTCCCTGAACCACCAACGTGGGGATCTCTATAACCTCTGGCAGATTGATGTCAGCAGTGGGACACCCAAGCCCTGACACTCTCACTCTCTCTTTCTTTGACTATTTCTCTCTCTCTCTCTTACTTATTTTTGTCTTCCTTACCCAATGTCTAAATCTCTCTCTCTCTCTCTCTCTCTCTCTCTCTCTCTCTCTCTCTCTCTCTCTCTCTCTCTCTCTCTCTCTCTCTCTCTCTCTCTCTCTCTCTCTCTCTCTCTCTCTATCCGATTTTACATCAAACGGTAAAATGTAAAATGTAACATGAAATGACGGAATTCTTTCAAAATCCTCTAATCCCATGGAGGATAAAAGTAATTTAATCCGTGATAAAGTCGGATTTGTTTGTCTACGAGTATTCACTCCGTTTTTGTCTGTTTCTCCATTACATTATATTATATATAATACGTGGTCATGTTACACGTGTGTATGCATTTTTTAGCTGTAAAATTAGTTATACAGCTGAAAAAATAAGAATTAATGTGAAGAAAACCTCAAAATTGAACTTTGCGCACAAATCGGAGAGTTGCTATACGTTAATTTTCTGTTATTTCCTATAGCATATGATAAGTAGATTTTTTTTTCTGTTATTGTTTTACTCTTGAAAACTTGACTGTAATTGATTAATGCCCTACTTGGGGTCAATACGTATAATATTATTAAAACAATATATATATATATGTATATATATATATATATATATATATATATATATAGAGAGAGAGAGAGAGAGAGAGAGAGAGAGAGAGAGAGAGAGAGAGAGAGAGAGAGAAGAGAGAGAGAAAGAGAGAGAGAGGGAGAGAGAGAGAGAGAGATTTTTTAACGTCTAAATTAATACGAATCGACTTCATTGCAAAGAAAAATAAAGGATTGAAAATCAAATCATAAATTGCAGTAGGTACCACCACCTGGGAATATTTCCCCGGGGCTTATTCAGCTCCAAGCTTATTTTATGCATTCTTGTAATTTACATGTAGATAGGTCCCAAAGATATGGTATAGGGGAAACACACTGATTAAACTACAAAATATGTAGTTTTTATTGGAACCAAAAATTAACAATTAATTATCATGAAGGAAATGATAGTAAAACGAACACTATATATAATTCCTCCAGGTAATCATACCGAACGATACTGCAGGAAAAAAAAAAAAAAAAAAAAAAAAAAAAAAAAAAAATATATATATATATATATATATATATATATATATATATATATAATTTATTTATTATATATATATATGTATATATGTATATATATACATATATATACATATATTATATATATACATGTATATATGTGTGTGTGTGTGTGTGTGTGTGTGTGTGGGGTGTGTGTTGTGTGTGTTGTGTGTGTGCGTGTGAGTGTGTGTGTGTGTGTGTGTGTGTGTGTGTGTGTGTGTGTGTGTGTGTGTGTGTGTGTGTGTGTGGTGTGTGTGTGTGTGTGTGTGTGTGTGTGTGTGTGTGTGTGTGTGTGTGTGTGTGGTGTGTGTGTTTTCTATCCAGGGCGTGGCGTACCTTCTACCACGACTCCTCACCTAAAGAGATTCCTTACCTGCCCTTTCTCATCCTGCCCTACACTGAGGAGATCTACCGTCTCCGTCGCCCCCTTTACCCTCTCAACTGCAGGCTTACCTTTCACGAGGTAAACACTCTACTCCGCAACCTGATCCACGCTAGTCTTCCCTCTACCTCGAAGGTGGGCACCTATGTTGTTCCTTGTGCCTCCCGTGATAGGTGAGACCCGCGCTAGTCTCACTAAGCGTCTGTCTCAATATTTAACGCTTTAAGAGAAGACACAAGAATAACGCCTTCCTTTGCTATCAGTGGGACACAGGCCAGCAGATGGATTGGTCAGCTGCGCGTACTGCCTTACCTTCTGCTGATGTCCATGCCTGCTGGATTTCAACTTGATGAGCCAGGTATCTAATCAAGTTATACCGGCCACCCTTTGCACAGACTGCTGATCCCTCACCCTGACCAGGCCTCCCTTCGCATCCTATCACCTGTCCTCACCTGCTCTGTGTTCATAGCATTGATTCTGCTTTCCCACTTATACTCCTTCCTCTTTAGACCTGAGGATGAAATCCAGGAGGATTTCGGAACTGTCGTCTCATTTTCAACAGATCTCGTTCATGCATTGGGGGTTTTCTACCATAGTATCAATACGGTAGAATGTTGTACCGTTGAAACACACGCATGTGTTTGTATATATGTATGTGTGAGTGTGTGTTTGTGTGTGTGTGTG
>NC_051396.1:13127189-13129689 GCF_015228065.2 Penaeus monodon | reverse complement strand
CTAATGAAGATTGAGGGTGAAAGTTAGAGGGTTTCCCGCCTTTTGCTGGGCACATGATTGGGGTTTAGTACCAGCTGATTGCGTTGCAAGTGTTAACTTTGAACGTAAGCATAATCGTCTGTACAGGTTGAAGGTGTCAAAAGTTCCATCCGGAGTTGATTGGCATAGGAATTATCTGCTGTGTTATCTTTTGGTGTTCATATACGTTTTTTCTTTCTTTCTTTCTTTCTTTCTTTCTTTCTTGTAAACTGATTCCATCCCGCTCGTTTATCGAATTTCTTTCGCCCGACTGCATGCATGTGAATGGCTGTGCCTCATCCACGTACTCGTGCTACCGAAACCTAGCCTCTGAAGAGAGTTTGTAGTTCAGCTGGTCCCCCGTGTTTCCTTACCTGACCATACATGGTAAGGGGAATTTGTTGAGATAACTAGAGGCAGTTTTTATTATTTAAAATTTAAAAAGTTAAAAGTTGAGTGCTTGTTCATCTGTTTTCTATATACATTTTTTACGTCTTATATCTGCTCTTGCTTGTAATACCCTTTGTTTGGCATGAGTTATTGTTCCTCGGCTGGCTAAGGTTATACCGAGGAGGCTGCTTTTCTGTGATGGTCTTATTTCATTTTGATTGATTATAATTAGGGTTGATTTTTGCTATTGACTTTTTTAGAATTTGTGTTTGTATTTGTCTGTATTTTCCATTGATGCTCAAATCTGTTGATTGGTGCGGTCGCTCTTTGTGTTTGTAATTCCACAAAGTTTTTTTTCTTGGGTGAGTTATGATCTGAGTGATAGCATAACATATATGGTTTGTGTCTGGTATTGGTGGTGCGAGTTATACATGATGAAGAGGGTGGGTGAGATGACGCTCCCTGTGGAACCCCGCTTTGTAGGTCAAATGGATTCCCAACGAATTTTATCCTTCATTGTCTCTCACTGAGGAAGCTTGCAGAGTGGGCCAGGAAGATTGGCATCTAGCAATCGCTCTCGCAGGCCATCGTGCGAAGTATGGCACGATGGCAATTTTTTTTACGCATCCTGAATATAATGTTGCACTGTTTTCCTGTGGATAGTGCTTGAGCTATTGCTTGATATGCAAGTGCGATTGTTATGCCAGTCATTTGCATCCCCTGAATCCATACTGTCTGTCACAGAGATAGCCTATGTCCTCTAAATGTCGTAGAAGTCTTTTGTTGATTATTATTTCGAAAACTTTCCTTGGAGCTCCAGAAGGGAAATTGGTCTGAAGTTTTCTACTTTATTTGGAGATTTCCCAGTCTTTGGGATGAGGGTTATGACGGCCTGTTTGAACTTTCTTGGGAAGTATCCAGAGAAGAGTGAAGCATTTAAGATATTTGTGAATCTCTGGATCATTGTGAGTGGGAGGTTTTCTGAGTCATTTTTTCCCTGGTGTTCTCTTTTTCATCTAATTGATTGTGTCAGTATCTTCGTTTGCTGATATTGGTTGCATGAGGTTTAATGTATAGTTTAGTCTGTTGTTGACTCTTGCGTCTGGGTTTGTCCGCTCTCTGTTATTGCGAACTTGCAAATGGATGTTGTGCTCGTGAGTTTGGTCGAACTTCTGGTTCTCTGCCGGTGTGATCTGGAAGGTGTTCGTCCAGTAATTTCTGTGTAAATCTTATTTTTCAGCATCGTAAAATAGCTTTTCATTTTTGGTGTTGAGAAAATATGGGAATATGGCGTTATTCACTCTCACGGATGTTTTGGTGTTTCGCCAGAACTGACTTTTGTCTTTTAGGTTGTGCCCACTTTCATTATTATATCAGAAAACTATAGAGCATATGTGTGTGTGTGTGTGTGTGTGTGTGTGTGTGTGTGTGTATCAGACCTGAGTTGTGGAACTACCTGACGGCCGTGACCTGCCGCGACCTTGGATAATTTGAAGCTGCCTGATGCAGTGTTTACATTTTTCTCCGCCGCGATGTATGCAGCTTTCATAATTTTCCTTTGATGTTTGTTCAGTCCTCCTTGGGTTACTTCTGCTTCCTTCCAGTTCGTTGGAAGTCCTGTGGTGACTGACGCCGCTCAATATTCGCTAATCCTGTTGCCAAAACCACGTCCCGTTTCAACATACTATGCCTTGAAAAGGGAAACAGCCACAGTAGAAAACTAAATCGTTGTTAGTTTCATTCTCTACTGTAGCTGTTTCCCTTACATCTTTGTGTACACGTTACTGTGTTTGTGTTTGCGTTTATACTATGCCTTATCACAGGGTGTGCGATATCAAGTACCATTGGGATTGATTTCGATCTGCTTTCTTTCTCGTATTATGCCATGTATCTTTTCACCGGATGTGCTGACGATTTTTACTGTACTGCCATGGTATCTGCTGATCGCCTGAAAAATGTTACATAGTGGGAATATGAGAAAATTAGATGAGGGTCCGATCTTGTATGTTCGCCTTCAGCTGGAGCCTCTGGGATATTTATTTTTCATGAAAGAATTAATTACATAGGCAACCTTAGGCTCAAGAAACTCAGG
>NC_051396.1:13087189-13089689 GCF_015228065.2 Penaeus monodon | reverse complement strand
ATCGCTATATATTTTATGGCAATAACCACGTGACAAACAACCAATACTGAACTACATCATATCAAGGATTAGCGCCAATTCTATCAAGAAACAGACAACGATAATGGTTGTAGTTTTCTTGGTTTGCCGTTTCGTCCGCCTCACTGCATGACAACCAGGAGACAGGTCCAACAACTGACTTCACAAAGCTCTCCTACTCAACAGGAATTGTAGAAAGCAGGTGTAAAGCTCGATACGTTTACCCTTACATAAAGTACAGTGAGATCTACACAGAATCCGTGGGAATAAGGTGCTTTATGTTCGAATTGAGTGATTCTGTGCGAATATAGTATATCTGGCGTGGAGATGTTTTGGATATGCTGCTTATATATCTGGTTGTGCATTAACTCCCTCGAGAAAAAAATACGTGGTCATGTAACCGCAAAAAAGTAAATACATAACAATAAGCATACTTTTGTGCGAAATTATATACAAACTAACAAAAATTGATTCTTCATTTTTTTGTACTCAGTGTATCCAGAATAGTTTCTACGTTAAATTGAAAATCGTAAAAATATTTAGTGTAACGGGACAAAATCCCGCCACATTTTGCCAGCGATCCATCACAATTAGGTCATCATAAAATTGGATATTTCCCTGATATTATTTGGTGAATATTGCTGATTCTGCGCTTCAAACCTGACTGAAATAAATTACTCTTAACCGGTATATTTCGGGAAAACAATGAAAAATAGTTTTGATGAATGTGAATTAAATTTTTGTGAATTATTATTCGGACACACACACAATTACATAAAATCCACACACACACACACGCACACAAACACACACACCACACACACACACACACACACACACACACACACACACACACACACACACACACACACACACACACACACACACACACACACACACACACACACACACACACACACACACACACACACACACACACACACACACACACATTCTCTTCCTAATCAACATTTTTTCTATGTACCTACTATATCGCTGCTACTGATAAGCTTCCTCTACACTTATCACTCTATTCACCTAAAACATCACACGAGGCTTCTTCAGTTCGGTTGGTAAACCTTCTCTTGATACATCTACAAATATAATTTTATAATTATTCGATATAGGTTACTAATCGTCGTAATTTTAGATAAAGGAATACCTGCAAATTTATTCTTATTAATCATATGAGAAGTAATGAACTGCCAGAAAGAAAGAAACTTTTATGTAAAGATATGTTTGTTTTAACTCGGCTTGTCGCGTTGACCCGTGTGCTCCTTGGAACCGCTTCACACGAGTAGAATAACCGGTCGAATTAAGCAAGTGCGCTTTTTGCAGTTTCCAAACATCTCCCTTAATCATTACTGTCCCTCTACCCCTTTCACCCCTTTGCGTATCATCATCATCGTAATTCATTTTTCTGACAAGCCGATGCATGATCATAGAGAACCATGCATACTGCGTTTACACCAGTCAGATCATCAGGAATCATTCCAATTAAAGATTTGCCTTCATAAGCAGCGTTAATTGCCAAGGAATCGCTAATACCAAATAATCGGCTCCGTTCAAAACAAGGCGAATCAAAATCAGTGATTCGCGCGGGCCCATTTTCCTCCCTTTCTTTCTTTCTTTTCGTTCACATCAGTCATGTCGTGCGTTCTGATTATTTTAGTACGAGAGTGACGTGCTATTTATGATCTTTGTCATTTACTTCAAATGTTTTAGAAAGGTCTAGAAGACGCCATTTTCTCCTATTTTGCGTTATGAATAACGTGTGTCTGTGTGTGAGTGTGAGTGTGAGTGTGTGTGTGTATGGTGACTGTATTACATAAACCTCAAAATATAATTCATTAATAGGCTTTTAGTACTGGTTATAAACGCATTCGTAGTCTGTGTCTGTCTCAGCATATTTAATTCAATCTTTTATTCTTTATTTATAAAACAACATAATTTGATTTTTCATATTGTGCGTGCTTGTCCATGAATGTGTGTGTGTGCTTAATAAATGCCTGTATATGTGTTTCTGCAATGAGCAAAAAATATAAACAATAAAATTCGTGCTAGATACACAGTCGAAGAACAGAAGTTACAGTATAAATCATTATTCTTTAAGTCAGGTGAAACCTCCTCGACAGAGGTTAACGACAAACATGAAAGCATTTCGGTTTTGTATATGCCTAGCACATTTACCTACTTTAACTATTAACTATGAACCATTTCGATTTTGTCGCCTGACGATGAGTCTTGTTTTATTCGAAACGTCAAGCATTTGTTTGTACGTGTGTGTTTTCTATTTGCGGCTGTGAAGGATTCAAACCGTTTTCTAATAATAGTGTTATCTATTTTGTTACTACTTTTAGCTGTATCTATCCCTCATTCGTACCCAAAGCCTTTTGACAGGCAAACCAGTATCAAATAGCTGTAATCCCAATCTAATTAATCACACTTTAATAATCCTCTCTTATCATAATTAAAATCAGAT
>NC_051396.1:13062189-13077189 GCF_015228065.2 Penaeus monodon | reverse complement strand
CAACTTCTCAAAAAACTCGAGTAAAAGATTTTAAAAAAATATCACAAAACGCCCAATACTCACAACGATGGGACAATTCCTACTACCAGGGTTCATCTCACTCTTGCCAATCCCTTACACACACAGTCTTGAACGACTCCTCCAGAAGGTAATGGAGTGGTAGCCTGGCTGTGTTGAGGGAGTGTTTATAAGTGGTTTTAAGTGGTTTGTTACTGACGTTTTATTAACACGTTTAAGCTGAAGAAGGGAAGCGAAGAGGAGGCTAGTGAGGGGAGGAAGAGGAGGGGGACGGGGAGGAGGAAAAGGAGGAGGGGGAGGAGGAGAGGAGGAGGAGGAGAGGAGGAGGAGGAGGCGGAGGAGGCAGAGGAGGAGGAGATTGAGTAGGAGGAAGAGGAGGAGGAGGAGGAGGAGGAGGAGGAGGAGGAGGAGGAGGAGGAGGAGGATGGAGGAGGAGGAGGAAAACGAGGAGGAGGAGGAGGAGGAGGAGAAGGAGAAGGAGGTGGAGGAGAGGGAAATGGAGGGGGTAGAAGTGGGCAAAGAAGTGGGATAAAGGGGATAGGGTAAGAGGAGTGGTAAGAGAAGGGGAAGGAAAAAACGCGGGAGAAAAGGTGTCCTCTCTCGAGAAATGTGAGAGTGAAGGGTGGCCGAAAAAGAGAATTGTAAATACTCCGCATTTTCCAGACTAGAAAACATGTTTCATATCATATTTTGTGTTTCAATAATATTTTTATCTACAATAACACACACACATACACACACACACACACACACACACACACACACACACACACACACACACACACACACACACACACACACACACACACACATACACAAACATATACACACATACACACACACGCACACACACACACACTGATATATATATATATATATATATATATTATATATATATAATATATATTATATATATATATATGTTGTTAGTTATATTTATTATATTATATATATATATATATGTATATATATATATATATATATATATATATATGTATATATATATATACATGTGTGTGTGTGTGTGTGTGTGTGTGTGTGTGTGTGTGTGTGTGTATGTATGTTGTATATATATATAATATATATATATATATATATATATATATATATATATATATATATATATATATACATATATATATATATATATATATATATATATATATATATATATATATATATATATACATATATATATATACATATACACACACACACACACACACACACACACACACACACACACATATACACACACACACACACACACACACACACACACACACACACATACACATCCATATTTATGTCTGTGTCTGTGGGGGGGGGTGCATTTTCCTCTCTACGTTTTATTTATAATTCCATGTAGAATATTCAAAATGCAACAGCAGCATGACTTCCAGCACACCATTCTTTCTCAAAACGAAACCCCTCATGCATGCCGCGCTTCCATTCCCCTTCCGAGCTCCCGACAGCTGGTGCATGACAGACAACTCTCACACGCAGAAGGTTTGCCCTGACCTCTGAGCACCAACAGCGATTATCTCTGAGCACAGCGATCGACTTCCTCCCGCAGCACAACGTTCCCGTCTTGTTGACTCACGAAATAGGAAATGAACACAGCTAGCTGATGGAATCCTCTTTAACATGCACCGACGGTATGGCACAATTTGCATGGCGGATCTGCCAGAGCCTTCGCTAAGCCGAGGGAAGTCAGGGCATGCAGAAGCGAGAATCATAAGAGAGGAGAGAGATATGCTATTGTGCTGACGCGAATGGTATATATATGAGATGTGGCTGTGTTTGGGTTGCAGGGAACGAGACAGGTCACACGTGAGATACAACGAGCGCACGAGAGAAGAATAAGATGGTGTAATTTGCGAAAATGTGATAGTATCAGATTAAAAATGATTTCTTTCTGCCCTACTCCTTAAAGTCTGGTGAATATTTTTAGATGTGTTTTTTTTTCAGTCGAATAATTTAAATAACTACAACTGAGAGAATTTTAGAAAGTAATGATTTTGATAAGAAAAAAAGGAAAGATTTTACGAATGAAACCAAATGAACGTTTCAGTTGAAAAGGTCGATGAGACGATTTATCCTAAAAATAAGTATTGACCATAAAATTATATATAATACAGTACGTCTGAAGTAAACGTTGATGAGAAAAATATTAACAAATAAAAGATGAGTTGGAACTTTTTCAATTTGAGTTTTGTTGTAAAAACTATTTCAATTTACCAGCATGCGTAACAAATCTATGTATTTTTTCTTTATGTTTTATGTGAAATGATTAGCTGCTTTTGGAAAAGTGTATATCCCATCCCTCTCTCGTGTGTGACACTAAATAAATCAGATGAAGCCTCCAGAAAGCTAAATACATATGCTTTGTTGTTGTTGTTGGTGGTGGTGGTGGTGATGGTGTTGAATGGTGGACTCAGGAGTGGAGATTGACCATTTTGTATTATCCCATTTGTATATTGATTTATATTCCACTCTGTAGCCCAATTAATTCTCTCTATAACGTCACCTTGGGAAGATATTCGAGAGAAATAAAAACCAGAGCAAGACAGATGGTAGAAACCCTTGGGAGAAAAAACAGACCCGTTCTCTAATAACAAGAATACGGAAAAATGCTCATACTAGACGATACATTTTGCAAACACAGAATGGTGCTGCTCCGAATAGCTACGACTGTGCTGTCAACCTCAACAAGGGCGCTTATGCGAAAGGCAGAGCATCAGCAGCCCTTGCATTTTTATTCTTATTTGAATTCTTTATCTTTACTTACAGTATATCAGTATCTAATATGCACACACGTGCGGATATTTTAATATCTTTTCCTACATACCATTTTTTTTTCTCAAAACAAAACCCCTCATGCATGCCGCGCTTCTTTCCCCATGTGCCATCCAGGCAGTTGGTGCATGACAAGCAAATAGCATATGCACAGAACCTGCCTTGACCTCAGAGCACCAAAACCGATTATCTGCACAGTAATCGACCTCCTCCCGCAGCACAACATGGAAGAAATAGATATCAGAGGGGAGAGGGTAATACTATTGATGATGCTTAAATGTCCTGAGACATAAGTGCTTCCTATTTGAAATGTTAAACTCAGTGTATATGACGAGATATCGCTTTCATGTTGGCATTATCTAATCATCTTTCAAATTACTTGAGAAAGGAGTGGAATTAGTAATTAAACGGTTTTAGAGGATTTTTTTTTGCTGTATTCTACGAATAACGTCATTGTTGTTCAGTTGAAAGAAGGAAGGAAGAATTAAATCTTTTATCTTGTATTCTTAAAAATTTAATGCAGTATGTGATGGTAATACACTATATGTTTGGTCAGACGAATTTCCGAAGTATGTTCTTTTGGCAAGAGGTGATGACAAGAATATTAATAAAGAAATGCTGCATTAGAAAGATTTCTTTTACAGAAGTGTATAAAAGAAATATGTTATCTTATCAAAATATTTGCATGGCATGATTAGCTGCATCCATGAAAGTTGACGTTTTTTTTCATCTTCATTTCATATTTTATTTCTTTACTTCATTTTCTTTCATATGTGGTATAAATGAATAAATAAAGTCAGACTCTCATTTATTTTGCTACCCCCCCCCCTCCCTACACACAAGCCCCCCAAAAAACAAATAGTTTTGAATTTTATTCCAATAGAATCGAAGGAAAATAAGAACCAGTATTCATTAATATACACAAACAGTAAACACATGGACCTACTTAATTTTCTACACTGAAAGGTAATCCTTCTATAAGAGTGACTTGGGACGAAGACTGAAAGAAGCAAGACACTGACAAAGGAAATTTTGATTTTAAAAAAACACCCAAGAAACAGGCACGCTCCCTAGTGGCGCGAAATCTGTAGAAAGAGCGCTTTTGCTAATGGCATAATATAGCACAAAAAAAGAGGCACTGAGCTGTTTTGGCATGTCAGACTGCTTCGCCAAATGTAACAATTTCCACGGCGGATCTGCGAGAGTCAGTGCATGCAGATATGTCCTTGTGTTGACCTGAATTTTATATATAAGATTGGGAATGATGCTGGGATGCTGAGGCTGGTTCGAATTACATGAAACACAGAGACAGAGGGGGGACGGCAGGAGCAAGAGGGCGTAAGAGGGGGAAACGCAATAATGGTAATGCTTAGAAGTTCAGAAAATTAATCTCTTTCCTCTAGCTGATATCTGCAAAGGTATCTCTCTCATAGTCGAATTATCTAAATCGTACTTGAGATTAACTAAAAGAGGAATGATCTTAGTAAGAATGTTTGACTATAGTCTACGTATGAAAGGAAAGGAAGAATTTTTTTTTATTATTCTACGTATGAAAGGAAAGGAAGGATTTTTTTTAATGAAAAAATAAAGTGATATAAAATACGAAAGCTATATAATTTACGACAGTCAGAAGTGCTCCTGTTGGTAAGAGAAAATGCCAAATGAATAACAAATCATAGGTACTTTGGAAATGTTTTAGCTCGAGAAGCACTGCAAGAATTGATTTAGCTTACCAGGTTGCATGATAAATATGTAATTTCTCTTTACATAAAACGCACTAAATTATTTGCCTTTATGAAAGTTATATTTTTCAACCTTTTCTCACAGGTAGCAATAATTAAACGAAAGAATAAATAGAATGAAGTCCTCTCTCCTTTGCTTGCTACCTCCCTGCATACAAATGAATTATAGTTTTAAACATTTTAATTTAAATGAAAACAAGTGAGAATACATATGATATCAGAATTAACGAAAAAATACAAGCAGTAAACACCAGGTCCTCTTAATTGGCATATGAGGCGCAACGAGTTTCATACACTGACAACGCTATATGGTGGACTTGAGAGTGAAGGGAATTGTGCCAGGTGTATTGCCCTATTTATATACAAACTTAAATCCAATTTTTATAGTGAGATGTAATCTGCCACAAGAGTACTCGGAAGAAAGAAACAAAACGAAAAGCAGAGCAGGGCTAAACGAAAGAAATGTTGAATTAGAAGAACAAAGAAACAGGCACCTGCCCTAATGGCGAGAAATCTGTAAAAAGAGTTTATGCTAATGTCTCAATTTCGCAAACAAGGAACTCTGTGTTATCGTGACAAGTTCAGACTGCTTTGTCCAATTTAACAATGGTCGAGGTAGTCATGTGGAAGCCAGAGCATCAACAGCATATGTGCGCTTTGTAAAACGCACATATGCTTAACTAAAGTATATTTTCCTACACGTCATTACTTCTCGAACATTAAAAGGAAACCTCCCATACACGCCGCGCTTCCTTTCCCTTTCCGAGCCCGGCAGCTGGTGCATCATACCCAAATCGCACATCCACAAGGCCTGCCCTGTGGCATAGCATTCGACCTCCTCCGCAGCAGAACCTCTCCGCCCTATTGACTCACGAAATAGGAAATGGACACAACTACCTGATGGAATCCTATTTACCATGCACTGACGGCATGGCACAATTTGCATGGCTGTGCAGCGAAAGCCTTTGCGAAGCCGAGGGAAGTCAGGACTTGCAGAAACGAGCATGATAGAGAAGGGAGAGATATGCTCTTGTGTTGACGTGAATGATATGCATGAGGTGTGAGTGAGTGTGTTTGGGTTGCAGAGGTTGCAGAAGTCGAGGAAAGGGAATGATATGGTGAGGTTAAACATAGAACGAATAAACAAGAAAGAGATAGGGAGAGAGAAACAAGATGACTTACGTGGAAAGAGATGTAATATTGATGCAATACGTGTTTAAAAGACTGATAATTCCCTAATCGGCGTGTTAAATTCGCAGTATATGGCGAATATCTCTTCCATAGCCAAATTTCCTAAATCATATTCGAGATCTCTCTAGCAAGGAATGGCTTCAAGCAACATTTGTCTCTATTCTAAGAACGTCATATGAACAGGTTTCAACCGCAAAGAATGGTAGGATAGAAGGAAAAAACGTTTGCTCAGTTGACAGTCATGATTAAGTGCACCTATTTGGCAATGGCTGTATCAGTATTCTTTTTCTGTATACTTGAGAAGTGCTGTAAAAACTCTTTTTCACGAATACTTACTAAATATCTTTTTTATTTTCCTGTTTACATTTTATACGAAATTATTAACTACTTTTAAGAAAGTTAGTGTGTATTTTTCCCCTTCTCTCTCTCTCTCTCTCTCTCTCTCTCTCTCTCTCTCTCTCTCTCTCTCTCTCTCTCTCTCTCTCTCTCTCTCTCTCTCTCTCTCTCTCTCTCTCTCTCTCTCTCTCTCACTCACTCACTCACTCACACACACACACACACACACACACACACACAAACACACACACACACACACACACAGTCTCGTATACAAAGAGCAGGTGACGCTAAATTCAAACTACTGAGGACCTCTGCAATTGTTTTGACACAGATAACTAATGCTAAAAAGAGCACAATTATACCAAGGACCTACATCGACCTCCATAACTGGCAAGTCCCGGCTCTAAAATTCGAGGCTGGCGGTTCTCACATTGGCAACGCTGCGTGGTGGAGTTGGGAATGGAAGGGCAGTGCATTTCGTATTACTTTATTTTTATTCAGATTTCTAGTCCTATAGAGATCAATCTCTTTATAATAATGATTTGGAAACGATCCAAAAGAAATAAAGACCAGAGCAAGACACAGATGGAAATGTTAATTTCGACGAAGAATAATCGAGAAAGGGGCTCGCTTCCTAGCAGCGGAAAATCTGTAAAAGAGCTTTTATGTCAATGTCCCAATTTCGCAAATAAGGTACGCTGCGCCGTTGTGACTGGTTTGTCGAGTTTAACAATGTTGGAGGTAGTTATGCAAAAGGCAAAGCTTTAGCAGCAGTTATATAGTATGTGTGTGTGTGTGTGTGTGTGTGTGTGTGTGTGTGTGTGTGTGTGTGTGTGTGTGTGTGTGTGTGTGTGTGTGTGTGTGTGTGTGTGTGTGTGTGTGTGTGTGTTATATATATATATATATATATATATATATATATATATATATATATATATATATATATATATTATATATATACAATATTACAGAACAGGTATAAATGAAAATCAATGTCATCACCGTGCAAGTGATGTATCTGACCGGTTTCGATTTTATACTCGTCAAAAATACATGTATTCTGACGAAAATATAATAGAAACCTGTCAAATACATCTTTTGTGTTGTGAAGATATTCATTCTGATTTACACCTTTTCTGCTTTTATTACAATGTACACTGTTCATTATATTTTTACCTTTATTTGCATTCTTCATCTTTACTACATATCGTTTCAGGAAACATTCTACATTTTCCTATTATAACTTGAATGGACTGGAGCGTGAAATAAAAAATCGTAAAAACAATGAAGCATTACGTTGAAAATCTATGTTAAAATCAATTCTCACATACAAAATATCTGGATAATCTGATCGTGTAGAGTATTAGCCATCACTCTGCCCGAGCTAGATACGCGTATATCCTTCTACCGAGGGACAGAAAGGGATGAATGAATGTGTGTGTGTGTGTGTGTGTGTGTGTGTGTGTGTGTGTGTGTGTGTGTGTGTGTGTGTGTGTGTGTGTGTGTGTGTGTGTGTGTGTGTGTGTGTGTGTGTGTGTGTGTGTGTGTGTGTGTGGTTGCGTGTGTGCCGGCGTACCATCGCTGTTGCGTGTGCGTGTTTGCAAACATATAAAATGAATATATAGATAAACAGATAAATAGATTTCTTTAGTGGACATTTTATTCGACTCGGTTCAAAAATCCTGATCTGAGTCGAGTCAACGAAAAGATTTACAAAATCCCCATATTTCAAATCTTTAAATATTCATACGTTTTTATATCTATTCAAACTATTTCAGGTCAACAGAGCACTGAAACACGAACATGCAAATCTATGTGCAGAAGTTTGAATTGTAGTCAAAATCTGAATATTAGGCTAACAAAATGACCAAGTTGAACATTGAGTTGCAGCTTCGAGCAAATGAATCCTTTACAAACGAGCAATTGCTTTTTCTCTAAACCCAACAACCATTAAACAATAGTTAAGTAGTCTTTTGTTCATTACAAAGTGTGTGTGTACGCATATTCGTGTGCACACATCTCGCGTATTAACCTAAAATGATCTGTAACATAACTTATTCCTCTTTAGCTATATACGCCGCCCCTCCGTATACTCGTATCAAAACATATGGTAGGTAGTGGAATTTCATACGGCTATATCCTGTTAGCCTCGCGCACAGCTTCCCTGCCATAAAACAACAAAGATTACCTATAACCAATGTTATTGTATGTTAGTGTCATGTCTATAAGTAGACATAGTAACAGCGTTCATAAATAAATATGAAATTCTATGTTTGGTGAACCAGTGTTTTAATTAAATTTCCTCCAATCCATTCAAGCCGCACGTAGTATGCGAGTGTAAGCAAGCATAGGTGTCGTTTCTGCTGTTCATCGAAATCCAGGTATAACTGAGGGCACCGTACATACATTGCAACGTCCGTGTTACTTTGTGTGGTTCTCTTATAATAACAAAAATAATGATAGTTATATTTTTTCAACACATCATAGTTTCTCAGACTTCAAAAGGAAAGTGATATTTTTCAACACAGTTTCTGAGACGTCAAAAGGAAACCCTTCATGGGTGTCGCGCTTCCATTTCCCTTCCGGGCTCCTGGAAGCTGGTGCATGACAGGCAACTAGCATATGCACAAGGCCTGCTTTGACCTCTGAGCACCAACAGCGATTATCTGCGAACACAGCGATCGGCTTCCTCCCGCAGCACAACGTTCCCGCCTTGTTGACTCACGAAATAGGAAATGAACACGGCTAGCTGATGGAATCCTCTTTAACATGCACCGACGGCATGGTACAATTTGCATGGCGGTGCAGTGTGAGCCTTTGCGAAGCCGAGGGAAGTCAGGGCATGCAGAAGCGAGAATCATAAGAGGGGCGAGATATGTTCATGTTTTGACGTGAAAGATATATATGAGGTGTGAGTGTGTTTGGGTTGCAGGGGTGAGGGTGGTGCGAGGAAGAAAGGGAATGATGCTGGTATTGTAAAATGGATGAATAGAGAAAGAGGATGGGAACGAAACCAAATGGCATAAAGAAAGAAAACGTAATCATATTAAGGCATAAATGCTCAGAGAAATTACTCTCTAACTGTTAAATTTGTAGTAAATGATGAATATCTTCAGAGCTGTCTCCTTCATAATCAGATTGCTTATATATTTTAATTGAGAAAGGAAAGAAAGGAATTGGCAACGAATTTATTAAATAATGCTTTGGCTGTATTCATTGAAGAACGTCATATGAAGAACAGGTTTCAATCGCGGATGATAATAGGGGTATAGGGGAGAAGAAGTGCTTTTCTTTCATTTTGTGTCCTATAAAATAAAGGATGAATTGATATGTAATAATATTAAAACTATATGGACATGTTTGCCCAATTGTAAGAAGTACTCCTGTTGGTAAGCGGTCATAGGAACAATATTGATAAATAAAGAGATGTGTTGATTTTTTTCAGTCTGAGAAATATGTCAATAAATGTTTTAGCTCACCAGAATATGACCAGAGCACGTAATAAATTCACATTTTTTCTGTACATTTTGCAGGAAATCATTGATAGTTTTCATAAAAGTGCGTTTACTTATCTTTCTTTTTCATTATCTTTTCTGTCACAATAAATTAATTAGTAAAATAAAAATTAATTTGCCACATCTCCCAGAAAAATCTAATGTACATTTTTCTAAGAAACATGAATAGAAATGAGAAAAATACTTACAAAACAAATACAAAAAGCAAACCATCGACCTACTTGACTGGCTTGGACTCACAAGCCACAAATGTGAGCTCTTTTTAATGGTGATCTGGAAAGGAAATAAAGACCAGAGCAAGTCACGGACAAAAAAGTAAATACATAAATAAATGAATAAATAAATAATCAATGAAAGGAAGTGTCATGAAAAGGCACGCTCCCTGATGACGTAAAAAAATGCTTATGTTGATGCCCCAATTTTGCAAACAAAGAGCGGTGTATTCCATCTCGTTAAAAATGCATTGCCAAGTTTAACAATAGTGGGGTAATTATGCTACAGGCTATATATATATTTGTCATTGTTTTCTTTATATTTGCACATCTCCTTAACATATATGCATGTATGCATGTCGACTCACGAAATAGAAAATGAAACCAGCTACCTGATGGAATCCTCTTTAACATGGACTGACGGCAAGGTACAATTTGCATGGCAGATCTGCGAGATCCTTTGCAAAGCCGAGGGACGTCAGAGCATGCAGAAGCGAAAACCACAAGAAAGGAGAGATATGCCCTGTGTTAAACGTGAATTATATATATATGAGGTGTAAGTGTATTTGTGTTGCAAGAGGAGAGACTGTTGCTTAAAAGGGAATTATATGGTGTGGTTAAAGCTAGAGCGAGTGAATGAGAGAGGAACTAAAATGAATGAGCATTAAAGGAGATTCCTTATAATAAAAAAAAGTGTACGTGAAGACAATGCAGCTACATAAGGCTAATAGTTTTACCCAGACAGCAGTCGTTAAAAGATACTCATTTTCGTAATAACACCAATTTTAAAGCATTACCCCCCCCTCCCAAAAAAAAAAATCTAACGGGAATTTACTAAGGCTTATAAGGAATCTACATTTTTTCTTACAGTTACGGTAACTAGTTTAGAAAATTTAACATGTATCCTTATGTGTCCTGTGTTCTTGCTCTTCTAGTTTCTCATGGGATATAATCAATATATGCCAAAAATATATATATTTACAGCTATCTAAATTATTTTATTGTTGTTATCAAAGTGATATTATCGTTATCATTAGTTTTGTTGTTATTTTTTGTTTTGTTAATTTTATCATCATTACTATTACTTTTATACATTATCATTATCAATACTGTTATTAGTCTTATTACTATTATAATTATCATCATCGCCGTCCTCATAATCATTATCGTAATCACCACTACTATTATTTTAGAGTTGCATGACCTTGACGGTTAGCACATTTATTTACGTTAACCATTAACCATGAACAATTACTATTGTTATCATTATTGTTATCATTATCGTTTACGTACTAATATCCTGAAATAAGCGCTGACTTATCTTAATATTCTATAAGGATTCATTGCCCTCCTCCCAAGAAGTTATAATCGTTCTTAACACAGCTAACTACAGATAATTACTGGCAGTTGTACACTTAGTCTTCATTTGCGTGCAGTAGTTAAGCGCTAGGTCAGGCCGCACTGACTCCAGGTTTAGGAAGTATTTTCTTTGTGAGGCCTTCGGGGAGTAAGAAGGAGGAGAAAGTGAGGGATATTAGAGAAGGAGAGAAGCGATGGACACAAAAACAAACAATTTTTTCACATGTATAAACATACACACACAGGCGCGCAAACGCATGCGCACACACACACATGCACACGCACACGCGCGCGTGTGTGTGTTATATATATATATATATATATATATATATATATATATATATATATATACATATACATATATATATATATATGTATGTATGTATGTATATACGTTATATATATATATATATATATATATATATATATATATATATATATATATATATATATATATATATATATATATATATATATATATATATATATACATTTATGTGGATGTAAGTACCTCTGTTTGTGGCTTTTTGCGTTCCTTAATATAAGAATATGTATGTGTGTGTGAGAGAGAAAGACACATTGATATCTCTTTTCGTAAAAGAGGCGGAACAACGCAAACCAATTTGAATTCCTCTGTTGGCAACACCGCTTGATTAAACGGATGTTCAAATATTAAAATACATGTGCGCTGTAAATTCCTTGTCTAACATGAAACTTATTAAAAGAATTCCTAAAAGATGTGTTGACATTTTTACGATCTAGTGATAACATAGAAATAGGAATTGCGACAGAATGAAAGCAAATGGGATATGGAAGAAAGAGAAAGGAAAGAGGGAAGGAGAGAGAGCGAACGAGAGAGATAGGGGGGGGAAAGGGGGAGAGAGAGGGAGAGATAGAGAATAAGAGAGAGAGAGAGAAAGGGAGGGAGAGAGAGAGAAAAATAGAGAAACAGAGAGAGATAGGGAGAGAATAGAGAGAGGAGAGAGAGAAAGGGTGAGAGAGAGAGAGAAATAAAGAAATAGAGAAAGAGAGGCAGGAGAAGGAATTAGTAAAAGAGAGAAAGAACGTGCAAGGGTAAATTAGGAGGTACAGAGTACTAGTGAGCGAGAGAGTGACAGAGAAAGAGTGAGACAGACAGACGCACTGACTGAAAGGCTAACATACACAGGCATTATAAACATCAACATTCATTAACATTTCCATGTTCAACTTTTTTTAAAATAAATTTATAAAAAAAAACAAACAACCAAGAAAAAAGGTATAATAGAAATATATTTATTTGACATCAAATGCAACTTCCAACACAGCTGAATATACTTCATAAATATATATTGTGTTTTAAGCTGACATTCGCCTGGGTTGACTTTGATTTATTTGGTCAAAATTATAAATCGAATGAAACAACCAGTCGCTGCCTCGTTCTAACGCGCCCTGTGAGGCTGTTAATATATCAGTATTATTGCATCACTCTTGTGTCTATTTCCGCCGCAGAATTGAATACACAAATGGCGGTATTGTATTTGCTAATAATGACCTTTTTTCGATGTTGTTACTACTACAACTACTATATACATATGTGTGTGTGTGTGTGTATATATATACAATATATATGTTTATATCTATATATATATATATATATATATATATATATATACATATATATATATATATATATATATATATATATATATATATATATATATATATAATATATATATATATAATATATTATATATATATATGTGTGTGTATGTATATATTATATATATATATACATATATATATATATGTGTGTGTGTGTGTGTGTGTGTGTGTGTGAAAGATACAACGTGGTGGTCTCATCTGATCAAATATGGCAAAAAAGAGAGAGACAGAGAAAAAAAAAAGAAAATGCGTTTTTTCGCGCACTGCTTTTGCTCAGCGAAAAATATCAGATCTGTTTTTTAAACACTTCCAGGAACATCCCAGACCGCTTGCAAAAGCTTTTAAGTCAGTAGCTTTTTATACTCTCCGCATTTTAGCTGACAGGTGGACAAACAGACACCCAGAGACACGCGCCATTGAGGTTATTATATCATGTTTTTCCTCTTTCTCCTTCACATCTCCCTCTTTCTCCTCCTCCTCTACTTTTTCTTCCTTGTAATGATTATAATCGTTGTCATTATCAACAGCAGCCTCACCATCATCTTCATCATCTTCACCATCCTCATTGTCATTATCACCATCATTATCCCTATTGTCATAACCATCATCCATCATTAGCATCATCATTAACACCACCGACATCATTACCATCGTCATCAATATCACTATTATCATCCTTATCACCATCATTAATGCTATAATCATCATCACCATCACTACCATCATCACCTGACCACCATCATCATCATCATAATTATCATCAATATAAAAAAAAACGCTAATAGCCCTTTCTACCCACCTTATATTACCCTATGAATAATTTACCAATAAAAGTTAAAAAAACGAAAATAACAACACCTACAACAAATAAAACAAGTAAACAAGCGAGCAAACCGAGAAAACATAAAACAAACAAGAAATGAACGAAAATGTTTTTGAGGAGAAAAGGTCACGTAATCAAAGGTCACGTAAGGTCAACCCGACCAGAGGTAATGCGACGTGAAAAGTGGAAGCAGCGAAAGCCAGACGTATAGCAAGAAATTTTTGAATTAAAGAAGATAGACATAAGCAATGTGCAGGCGTTAAAAAATATTGAAGTTTTGAACACATGTAGATGATATACATTAAATGCGCGCTTGAATGTGTGTGTGTGTGTGTGTGTGTGTGTGTGTGTGTGTGTGTGTGTGTGTGTGTGTGTGTGTGTGTGTATGTGTGTGTGTGCTTGAGTGTGTGTGCTGGAGTGTGTGTGCTGTGTGTGTGTGTGTGTGTGTGTGTGTGTGTGTGTGTGTGTGTGTGTGTGTGTGTGTGTGTGTGTGTGTGTGCTTGGGTGTGTGTGTGTGTTTGTGTGCGCTAGAGTGTGTATGCGTGTATGCTTGAGTGTGTGTGATGTCAGTTAGGCGAAGAAGTATACTCAAAGTAAAGTAATGAGAACATAATTTCGTGCCATAGATTAATACTTTTAACACATATAACGACAAAACTTGTCACAATTTACGCTATGGCTGCAGTGCGTCAGACTTCCCTGCCCCTTGCTGAAATACTGTAACATTTCCTGGACCAAATTGTTAATGAAATACAGTAGATGTATATTGCAGTAAAGGGGAATTGATATCAATGCAGTGGGCGTCTTTCCAATGCATACTGCTGGTACCTCTTGCTCTCTCTTTATCTCTATATCTATCTATCCACCCATCTATTTCTCCCCTTCTCTCTCTCTCTCTCTCTCTCTCTCCCTCTCTCTCTCTCTCTCTCTCTCTCTCTCTCCTCTCTTCTCTCTCTCTCTCTCTCTCTCTCTTCTTTCTCTCTCACTCCCACACACGGAAACACATACAATTCCACCAATAATCTTTGATCATTCTATCATCCATATTAGTATTCAAATATACAGACGCATCATGCATATATAATCTATTCATTAACGGCACTGAATTAATCCAAGGCATGTAAAGCAAGCAACTTAAATCTCTAATTGGGCTCGTACTCCATTCATCAAAACAACCTCGCATATTCCACGAATAATCATATCAATATCAATAGTTACAATCAACTTCAGTCTTCACTCATTATATCTTCTTACGGCCTTGACTTAATCCGCTGCGACTCCCGCGTCGTAATCGCTACATTAAACTCGATTAAGAGTGACAACATTGCAATCATTCATATTTCATCCCCAACCTCCAA
>NC_051396.1:13048009-13056357 GCF_015228065.2 Penaeus monodon | reverse complement strand
CCCCCCTCACCCACCATGGAGTCCAACGAGGGGAAGCTATAGTTGGGGCTCAAAATCTCCCAACAGCCACAGGGGTAATGAGGAAATATACGCACCCACTATTACAGTACTGATGGCAGTCGTGGGACCTATGCGCTACCGACTGAATAGTGCCTGCTTGACCCTAGCCATATTTGACCAGCCGATTGACTTGACCGGGCCTTGATCAAGCCATCCGTCTAACCAGAATAAAGGACCAAAGAGGTGTGTTGCTAGCTGCAGGGCGCAGCGTGCAGCATCGCTCAACCTCCAGGACTCCTGTCTCCTGGTAATACGGGATGCCACACACGGCAAACACACGTGGGAGAGTTCTCCCTGTACCCACCCCTGGAATGAACCAGGGGTGGGTACACCATCCCCTCTCATAGGCCTTGGTGCACCAGGAAGCCATTTTGTCTCATCCCTCACTGGTGACCAGTATGGGTATCCCTCTGGTCCGGCTCACCAGATCATTGGGACCTCAAGCCCCCCCACCACGGCAAGGCGGCTTCCGTTAGGGGGGAGATTTTTGTGAGAAATGCCAAGAGCCATTCACGGTCGCACATGTAGTGGAAAGATGTGCAGCATTCTCAAATCAAAGAAGTATGTATTGTCTCCCCCATATACACTGAAAAATGTTTTGGGGGAGGATTGTGACATAGATGGTTTTATTAGTTTCCTGAGGGAGACTAATATTATCAATGAAATTTAGATATTCTTAATATTTATGATATAATTTTATACGTTTGGAAAATAATATTTATACTTTGTTTTTTCATATAATATTTATTGATGTTTACATTTATTTATAAGACATTAATTGATGGATTTTTAATGTATTTCAATCCAAAATTTTTTTTTTTACCTGATGCAACATTTTTCAGTTTTGAATGACCTTTACCTACAAGAGATACAACTTCATACAGGTAAATATTTTGCTTCTAATTTTCCTCCCGACTAGTGATTATTTTCTTTTTTTTAATAGTACTAATAAACCTTCAGATATTTAGGTGTATGTCTCCCATCATAGTTCTATTCTCTGTTTTTAGCTTTACCAATATTCGTAGTGACATTTCAGCTCTGTTAGCTCTTTAACAGTCTTTGCTGCCGTTACCATAGTTCCTACTGCCTCATGTGAACCAATATTCAGGCAAATTGTAAATACGGGCTCTCCTAAGTGAAAGGGGCAACACCAGTCCTGGCATGGGTCGGAGTACGATACCCGAATAGGATTCTCTTTACGTGCAAATTCCAGTCGGTTTGTCGATCACTGGCGTACTTGATATGAGCTCTTTCGAGGGTCTGATTAAATCTCTCTTGCAATCCACTTGTTTGCAGAGCAATTTTGTGATTTATCTGTAACTTAGCAGAGTTAATGTCCATTGATAAATTCCCTCCCTTGGTCATTAATCAGGGTTTTTACGCAGCCAAATTCACACGTAACTCCTGCTGTAGATTTGTGTTTTAAAGGGTTTATACACAGCCAATTCACATGTAACTTCTGTTGCAGATTTGTTTTAAAAGGGTAGCAACTGGAAAATTCGAAAGAAAATCGGTCATTAAAAAGTGTATGTCCCCGTCTGCCTGGGGCAAGGGGCCCAAATCAACTATTCCTATTTCAGGCAAACCATTTTTTAAGTTACAGGCCGGATGTAACTGTGGATTTCCTTTGGGGTTTTAGACTTGCTCTTGGCATTGTCACTTTTAAAAAACCAGTGTAAGTTGTTCCCCGGGGTATGTCATTCGGGGCATTTTTATCCTGGGGGGAATTTTCGGACACAGAAAAAAATAGCCCTTTAAACCCCGGGAAAAGTGTAAAAATTTCTCGTCGTCGCTGTAGCGGGAATTGTATCCAATCCGCCGCACTTTTTCTTTTATTTTATCATATTTTGCATTAAAAAAGCCCCTTTCTCATAGCCGAGTCAGGCGAAACAGTTTTGATTTTCTACGATTTCCCCTTGGGCCCATTCGCTTGATTCTTTTTCAGATTTATTGGCTTTATTAGAGGTACTAGAGTCAACGTCACGCCGGCCCAATTGGGTTTTTTTTTACTAAAATTTAAAGAGGAAGTTTATTTTCATATATTTTTTTAAAAAGGAAAAAAATAAGTTTTTTATTTAATTTTTTTTAAAAAACTCAAGAAATTCTCCCAAGTTCATTCAAAAAAGAAAAACACGGGTTTGGGGTACTGGGTGTTTTTTTTTAAGAATATCGTCGACGACTTGTATTTCGTACAATGATTTTTATACACTGAAAGAAAAAGGGAAATTATTACCCTATATTATATATATAATATATATATTATATATTATTTATATTATATATTATTATAATATATAAATTGTATACTATTAATACAAAAAAGAACCTCCCTTTACTTTTTGTGCTTCGGGGTGGTCTCCTAAAATTCGTACAAGGGGGGAGTGCTTCGTTACTCCACCGTAGCATTGCTAGTTTTTTTTTTTTACTTATTGTTTTAATATTTATTTTTGTATGAGAAGTTATTTTATAAAATTTTTCTAAAAGCCTTTCATTTTCATCTACCCAAAAAAGGGCTGAAAAATTTTAATGACGCTGGCTGGCATTTCGCCCTTAAACTTCACAAATAACAAAATTTTGTCTATAACAACGGGACTACAGAGTTTATAGGGTTTCCACAAATTTTAGGGCCCCCAGATTTTTTCCTTCGTTTAAACCCTTTTTTTGTGAAATTCCCAGGAGTAAAGGAAAAATTTCATATGATACCCAAGGGTTTTTGATCTTAGAACTTCCTAAGGTTTTTTATTCACTGTTTTTCTGCCCCTTGTAAATTTGAAATTCAAACTGCATATCTCTTCCTTTTTTTAATTTATTTAAATGGCAATAAAACCTAAATTTGCAATTAATTTTTTTTTACAAAAGGCTCCCCTAGGATGATTACGGTCTATTTATAACTGGATAAGTTTCCTTTGTGACCTTTAAATTTCCAAAGTATATTTTTTTAAAGGGTTTATGAAACTAAAATCTATTGCTTGGTATTTTTATTTTTAATTGAGTAATATTAATTCTAAACTCAAAAGTGTTCGAGTGATTTTGCCCTTGCATTCCATGGACTTTGTTAAAATTGATATTTAATTATATGTAAAACAAAATTTGATTTGAATTTAATAGACTCTTTAATTTGTATGTTTGTGCGGAAGTCTGTGTTATCCTTATTCCATTTTCATCCATTTTTCCATGCAGATAGGGGGTGCTTCCTCGAAGGTCTGTTCCCCGGGGTTTTAATGAAATAAAAATGTTCACCGGGTTTTTAAATTTTTTTAGAATTTGCTTTCCCGGGTGGTTTTCTGATCGTGTGTGTTGTGTGTGGTGTGTGTGTGTGGTGTGTGTGTGGTGGTGTGTGTGTATTTGTGTGTGTTGTGTTGGTGTGTAGTTTGTGTATGTGTATGTGTATGTGTATGTGTATGTGTAGTGTTGTGTATGGTATGTGTATGTGTATGTGATGTGTATGTTTGTGTAGGGATTGTATGGTGTGTGTTGTGTGTGTGGTGTGTGTGTTTGTGTGTGTAAAAGGGCCCTCAACGATGTCGACTTTTACATTTTTGACTCGTTCTGCCTGGCGAAAAAGTTTTTTTGCCTAAACTGGTAACTGCCCTTTCTGTGTCATTCGACCTGTCATGTCTGGTTGTTGTGTATGTGTACGTACAATATTATATATATTATAATATATATTATTAAAATTATATATATAATTTTATTATATATAATTTTATATTATATACATACACACACACACACACCCCACAACACCACACTCCCAAAACACAAAATATTATATAAATATATTATATATAATATATATTATTAATATATATATATAATTACATATATATATTATAATATAATTATATATATATATAATATATTTTAAATTATATATTAATATATATTAAAAATGAGGGTCTCTGGGTCCCGGACCAGCGCTCCAATCGCATCGCGGGCTTTGGGACGGGGATACGGTACAGTGGCCAAGGGGATGCCCCATCCTTGTCGACGCGATGGAGGATCCCCCAGAATGGGTTTCCGGAGTGCTGGTTCGTGACCGCCATAGGCTGCTTGTGGGTACCCCGCGGTCCACTTCAAAATCCCCGCCCTCCGTGGCCCCCCCTAGGTGTTTCCTTGGACAGCTAAGGGGGGGAGGTCCCGGGGTTCGCCACGCATCTCTGACCCATTTCAGAAAAACCCCAACCGACGGATCCCGTTTCTCTGTGGGGTCCTTCAAACGCGTAACACTCGAAGCAGCTCAGGAGTCCGGCGTCGCCCAAGGGCAAGGCAGAAAACCTCTCCCCGGAGCATTAGAGGCCACTGAAGCGGGCGCAAGGCTCGGCTAAATGGGAATAAGTCTTGCGTCGTTCCTGGTGCGTAGGGCTCGACACTGCTGAAAAGGGCAAGGAACAGTTCTCAGGAATTTTGCTGAGGAGGCCCAAAGGCCTTTTCTCGGAAAGACCTTCCCCCTGCCTACCAGCCCTGAGAAAAACTAACCCCCTAACCCCTCCTCACAGATGACGCAGTCCGTCAGCGGATGACGGTCTCTCAATCATTTGGGGTTCGTGAACTTTGGGCTGAGTTTTTTGAACAGTTGTACCAGGTGGACCTCCAATGTTACTTGGATGCAGCGAGTCTCAGTCCCTGTCCCGGGCCCACCCATTAGCGGGGAACCTCCTACCCTAACAAGGTTAGGCGGGCGTTTTCCCAAACTAAAGAGGGGAAAAGCTGCAGGCTAGTGATATCCCTGCTGAACTGCTAAGGCGGGGGGTGAACCTAGGCTGGGGCCCCTGCAACGTCCTGACTGCCTTTTGGAGTTGGGTACCTTTCCCCCCTGCCCGCTAGGGGCGTGGTCATCCCTCTCTGGGGGGGAAGGGATCGTGGGCTGTAGCACCTTTTTGGCATTAACTGCTCAGCATACCCGCAAGGTTCTCGCTCCTTCTTCTGAAACGGATCCCCCAACCACCTAGAGGGACCGGACGGGGCATCTGGATTTACTCCCGGCAAGTCCCCAATAACCGTATACTACGCTTTGAGTAATTGTTGGAACGCCGTGTGAGTTTGGTGGGGGGTTGCTTTCAGCCTACATCGACCTCCCCAAAAGGGGTTTGACTCGGTGCACGGGAATCGCTAGGGAGTCCTGAGGCTCAGGGGATTCACACAGATATTGGCCCGAACAACCTCTTACTGGGATAATGCGTAAAGTTGGTGGGGTTTTCGAACTCTTCCCCCTTAAAATTTAGGGGTGAGGCAAGGGTGTGTCCCCTTCACCCACACTTTTTCAACACTTGTATGGTGGATAATGGGCAAGCTACTAGCCAAATCAGTGCGGACAACACTAGGCAAATTAAGGTCTCGGATTGCTTTGCCCCGTGTTGCCATCCTATTGAGTCCTTTGGGGTCACTTGTGGCGGCTCTTAGCATTTTGCAGAGGGAAGCCCTAGGCTTGAGGTCTCCTGGGCCAAGACCAAATTAGGACTTTTTGGGCCCGTTAGGGGAACCCGTTCAGTCGACCATGCTTCGGGGAGGACGTTGAAGTCACAGAAAGTTTACATACCTTTGGGGGCGTAGTCCATTTTCTGGGTTGTCAACCAGGAATCATAGACGGGTTGTCTGGGGACAGGGGCCGAACTCGATCAACAAGACGTTTGGGGATGTCGGTACCTATGCAGAAGGACCCAAACTCGTGTCTTCAAGGCCCTTTATACTTCCGTTTTTTCTCATGGAAAAAACAAACCCGGACGTATCCGTGCCCTTGGGGTCTCGCCTTGATGCCTTTTGTAACAAGTCCCTTCGCCCGGGTCATGGGGTACAGTTGCAGGAACGTGTCCAACCCCGGTTACCCGGAGCTGGCATGGGACCTGTTACTTGCTAAACCGGGGTCGCCACTCAGGGTATATGGCCACCTAGCTCGCCTCCCCATGGACGACCCGCCCCCCGTTGTCTCTCGCGGACCCCCTGGTGGAGGGGCCTGTGGGACTCCCAGGGGATCATGGCTTGGGGAGCTCGACGAACCTGTCGTGAGGAAAACTAGGAGGGGCCCGTGTCCTGCCTGGAAAATCGCCTCGAGGTTTCTCGTGGCTGGAAGCGAAGGGTGGATGCGGCCATGCGCCCCGTCGCGTTAGCCCTTGATGATGATATATGTTTATATATATATATAATATATATATAATATATAAAATATATATATATATATATATAAAATATAATAAAATATACATATATACATTTATGTACCTATATTATATATATATATTATATATATATTTTATTATATATATATATAAAAATAATATAGAGAGAGAGAGAGAGAGAGAGAGAGAGAGAGATAGATTATTATATGTATGTATATATGTACGTACATATATATATAATATATCTATATATTATATATATTTTATATATATATATTATATTAATATATATATCTATATATATAAAAGCATATATATATATATACTGTATATATGTATGTATGTATGTATGTATGTATACACATATTTACATATATGTTACTATTGGCCTTATCTCCACCGTCATCATCGTCGCCTCTAATTTTAATACACATGATTTTTCTTGCTTTTTGTCCTCGTGATGGCTAAGGAGACATGTCTAGCTTTAATGTTGTAATAATAATAATAATTGTTTTTGTGTTAATTCTGGTCGTTATTATTATTTTTTTTAATTTTTTTTTCTCTCTCTCTTCTCTTTTTTTTTTTTTTTTGCATGCCATGCAACTCTGCCCTTTGCCATTTGCTGAAACATGGTTCTTCATCATCATATTAAGAGTCTTAGTAGAGTAAATGCTATTAGTGCTTGTGATGCTCATCAGACGGAAATATTGCACATATTTTGGGTAGATTTCTTTTCTTTTTAATTCATTCGCCCAAACTATTTAGATCATGTTTAAGCGATTACATGCACATGTAAATGAAAAAAATGTAAGTGAGCAATGTAATTCTTTGGTTTATCAAATCATTTTTGTGTTGAGGAAAACTAACGAAGTGTTATGAACCGCTGCCTTTCATCAGTTTTCCCTTTACAGTTTCTCTCATTAACCGGGCTTCCTGACACATTATTTTTCTAATCTATAGCTTAATGAGTGTACGAATTCAATTTTATATCAATATATATATAGATATATATATAAAATATAATAATATATATATATATATCATCAATAACGGTATGCTCATGTCTGAGCAGCCGTGGACCTCTCCACCATCCTTCGCCACTGAACTCGATCTTACGCTTTTCTTTCCACTTGTACCATCGACAGCCCGCAAATATCTTTGATATTGTCGCTCAGTCTTGTCTTCGGTGTGCCTCTTCCTCTGTATCCTATCACCATCCCTGTCCCAAGTTTTTTCTCATATTTTTTCTTCTCATTACATGACCAATAACTTTAATTTCCTCCTGTTCAAGATGTCCAACAAAACCGGGCTTTACAATTTATTTTTCTCAGCACTTCATCATTCGTCTTCTTTTCTGTCCAGCTAATACGCAGTACTCGTCTGTAACACCACATTTCAAAACTATTGATCTTTTTCTTGTCTATCTACTTCAGCACCCAACACTCAGAACCATATGATGCAATTGGGAAAACTAATGAGTTCAATAACCTCAGCTTGTCCGTAAGGTAAAGCTTCGGTCTTTCCAGATGTTATTGAGAGCAATTGTGGCGTTTTTGGCAATGGAATTCTTCTTTTATCTCCGGGGAATCATCATATTATTAGTTAAACAGCTCCAAGATAAGTGAACTCTTTCACATTTTCCACAATCATTCCATTGATTGTAACATGTTCATCATTGTTCATTGCCGGTTATCTTTGAATCTTCATGATCTTAGTTTTCTTGGCATTAAGAAACAAGCCCGCCTTTTCGCTTGCTTCTCTAACTTTTTTTAGTAGTTTGTTTTGTTCAGTGATACTGCTGGGAATCAAAACTATATCATCGGCGTACCTCAGATTTGATATTTGTATCCTCCAACATCCCAGTTCCTTCAAAATTCTCTAAGCACCTCTCATAATTGTTTCGAATATATATTAAAGAGGTGCGGGGACAGAATGCAACCCTGTCGCACTCCTTGTTTGCTTCGAACCTTCTGTTACCCTAATGTTCTTACAGCTGCTTGTTGTTGGTCATACTGGCTTTTATAGTTGGATGATGTGTTTTGAACTTCATATCGTTCATGTTATTCCAGGGATATCGTGATCAACATATCAAAGTTCACAAATCGTGAAACACAGTATAGGCTTTTTTGTTCTCTGTTTTTCTCTATATCAATTTAAATTTTAGAATCTGGT
>NC_051396.1:13035284-13047909 GCF_015228065.2 Penaeus monodon | reverse complement strand
GAAGGGGGCAAGGGTTTGGGTTGGGGAAAAGGAGGAGGGGCTAAAACCGAAGAAAAGGGGATTTCCCCGGCTGTGCAAATAGCACCGGGCCGTCGTTTTCCCTTTGGGAAAACTAATTTTCCCCCTTGTCCTTATTACCAATATTTCCCTTTTCAAATCTGTACTTTTTACATGTTTGAAAGCTTCATGGCCTTTTTTGCAGTGGAACAGCATATGGACCTCATTTGTCATCCCCTTGATGCCCTGTTTTACCACACCTTACAATACTCTTGGTTGCCCATTTCTTTAAAACGGCAAGAGTTGGCTCCATCCCAAAAACCCTGGCAGTGGAACCCCACATAAGGTTGGGCCATAGGCTTTCCTTGAGGTGGTACCATGCAACTTAACCATTCGGGAAGGACAACGTGTTAAAAGTTAGAAGAGCTGGGTCGACTTTTTTCCAAACCAAAACTTTTTCTTAAAACGTTTACGCCATACATTAAAATTCTCTAGTTCCTCAAACTTTTCCCCTCAGAATCCCTCATCGGGTCTGGGGAAAAAACAACCCCTTACACTGATTGAGGGTTTTGTGGGAGAACATGAAATTTTAGCCCAGGATGTCGCATATCGCACCAGACGGTCACCTCGTCGATGACAAAACTTAAATATCAGGCTACCATCTCGCTGGGGGGTGTGAAAGTCACGTTGAAATACTTCAACAATTTTCGATGACTTCGAAAATATCAAGACCCATGATTGATACCCCTTCCTGGTTTTCACTACGGGTACTTATTATAGAAATGTTTTCATTTTTCCCAGTAAGATTTCCCTTAGGGGATGAGGGGGATTTTCCCCTTCTTACCTGGTTTGGGACCCCGGGAACCATTCGTTTCCCATTCTTCCCTTTTGGAAGCGGGAAAAGGTTCCAAAGGAAATAGTAATTTTCCCAGAGGAATGGTGGGGGGTTTGCGTAGGTCTCGGGGAGAGAGCAGATCTTTGTAAATTTGTAGTACTCACCCCCCCACCACCATGGGCCCCAACGGGGGGAAAGCTTAGTTTGGGGCTAAAAATCTCCCAACAGCCACGGGGGGAATGAGGAAATATACGCAGCCACTATTCAGTACTAGGCAGTCGTGGGGCCTATGCGCTACCGACTGATGTGCTGCTTTTACCCTAGCCAATTTGACCAGCCCATTGACTGACCGGGCCCTTATCAAGCCACCCCTCTAACCAAATAAAAGGGCCAAAGAGGTGTGTTGCTAGCTGCAGGCGCAGCGTGCAGCATCGCTCAACCCCCGGACTCCTTCTCCTGGTAATACGGGATGCCACACACGGAAAAACCCGTGGGGGGTTTCCCCCGGGTCCAAGATGGAATGAACCAGGGGTGGGGTACACCATCCCCTCTCATGGGCCCTTGGTGCCCGGAAGCCATTTTGTCTCACCCCTCACGGGTGACCCCTCCAGTAGGGTAGCCCTCTGGCCCGGTCCCCAGATCATGGGACCTCAAGCCCCCCCCCCGGAAAGGGCGGCTTCCGTTAGGGGGGAGATTTTTTGAGAAGCCAAGACCATTCACGGTCGCACATGTAGTGGAAAGATGTGCAACATTCTCAGATCAAAAAAAGTATTATTTCTCCCCCAAAACACGAAAAAGTTTGGGGGGGATTGTGACAAGATGGTTTTTTTAGTTCCTCAGGGAGACTAATTTATAAGAAATTTAGATATTCTTAATTTTTATGATAAAATTTTTATGCGTTTGGAAAAAAAATTTTTATACTTTGTTTTTCATAAAATTTTTGATTTTTACTTTTATTTAAGACTTTAAATTTGATGGATTTTAATGTTTAAATCCAAAATTTTTTTTTTTTCCCTGATGCAACATTTTGTTTTGAATGACCTTTACCTACAAGAGATAAAATTTCAAATGTAAATTTTTTCTTCTAATTTTCCTCCCGGCTAGTGATTATTATATTTTTTTTTTTAATAGTTAAAAAAACCTTCAGATATTTAGGTGTATGCTCCCATCATGTTCTATTCTCTTTTTTAGCTTTACCAAATTCGTAGTGACATTTCAGCTCTGTTAGCTTTTAACAGTCTTTCGCGGTCCCCTATTTCCTACTGCCTCATGCGAACCAATATTCAGGAAAATTTGAAAAAACGGCTCCCTAGTAAAAGGGGAAAAACCCAGCCCGGGCATGGGTCGGAGTACGATCCCCAAAAGGGGATTCTCTTACGGCAAATTCCAGTCGGTTTGTCGATCACGGGCGTACTTGAAGGACCTTTCGGGGGTTGTTTAAAATCTCTTTGCAACCACTTTTTGCGAGCAATTTTGTGATTTATCTGAAACTTAGCAGATTTAATGTCCTTTGAAAATTTCCCCTCCTTTGGTCTTATCGGGGTTTTTACGCACCCAAATGCACAGTAATTCTGCGGTAGATTTGTTTTTTAAAAGTTTTTTACACAGCCAAATTCAACAAAATCCTGCTGTAGTTTTGGTTTTTTAAAAGGGTTATACACAGAAATTTCACATGTAACTTCTGCTGCAGATTTTTTTAAAAGGGTGAAAAAGGAAAATTTCAAAAAGTAATGGGCATTGATACAGGTACGTGTCCTCTCTGCCTGGGCAAGGGTCCGATCAAATCTATTCTACTTCAACAACCTTTTTTTTAAGGACAGGCTTGATGAAAATGGGGAGTTTCCATTGGGGTTTTTATGATTCTCTTGGCCTTGTCACATTTAGAAACCAGTGATAAGTTCTTTCCCCCCCGGGGGTATGTCATTCTGGGCCATATTTATCCTGGAGGAATTTCGGCACAGGAAAATAGCCCCTTACACCGGAACGTCGCAAAATTCTCGTGCGCTGTTAGGGGGAATTGTGATCAAATCCGCCCCCCTTTTTGTTAGTTATCATTTTTTTGCATTAAAAAAGCGCCTTCTGCATACCCGAGTCATGGCGAAACAGATTTGACTTCTACTACTTTTCCCCGGGTCCAGCTTCGCGTGATTCTTTATTACAGATCTTATTGGCTTTTTTAGACTGGTACTAGAGTCAATCGTCCGCCAAAGGAATTAGGTTTATTTTAGCTAAAATTTAAGAGAAATTTTTTTTCATAGTATGTTTTATAAAAAAATAAAAAATGTCATTTATTTATATTTTTAAAAACTCGAAAAAATTCTCCCCAAAATTGCTTCATAAAAGACAAACAGGGGTTTTGGGGCTGGGTTGATTTATTTTTAAAATATCGTCGAGACTTGTATTTCGTAAAATGTATTAATTATACACTGAAAGAAAAGGGAAAAATTTTTTCCATTATTTATAATATATATATATTATATATATATTTTAAAATATATATATATATAATTATATATATATTATACATATATACATTGATAAAAAACCATCCCCTTTCTTTTTGTGCATGCGCGGTGGTCTCTACAATACGCTACAACTGGGGAGTGCTTCGTTACTCCACCGTGCACTTCTCATGTTTTTTTTTTTTTCTTATCGTTTTAATTTTACTTTTTATTAGAAAATTATCTTATCACATTTACTAAAAGCCCTTTTTATATTCATCTACCCAAAAAGGGGAAAAGACTTAATGACGCATGGTGGCATTATCGCCCCTTACGAACGTACAGTACAGAGTTATATGGCTTTCCCCAAAAATTTACGGCCCCCAGATTTTTCCATTCGATAACCATATTTTTGTGACAATTCCAGGCGTAAGGGTAAAATTCCCATGATATCAAAGGGTTTTGATCTTTGAAATTTAAATGGTTTTTATTTTACTTGTTGTTCTGCCCACTTGAAACTTGCAAAGTCAGTCAATATCTGCATTCTCATTTCCCGTTTTAATTACTTTATGGTAAACTATAACTAAAACAAAATTAAAATTTTTTTTTACTAAGGGTGCCCATAGGGATAATTACGTGATCTTATTTTTAAGGATAAAGTTTTCCTTTTTGTGACCTTAATTCCCAAAATATATATTTTAAGGCTTTTGAAAATAAAATCTATTTCTTGGGATTTTTATTTGTAAAAGAGTAATTTAATTCTAAATCAATATGTTTGTAGTGATTGTGCCCTTGCATTTTTCCCTGGAATATTTTTTAAATCTGATATTTAATTTTTTATGTAAAAAAACTATATATTTGAATTTAAAAGACTCTTTAAATTTTAGATTTTGCGGAAGTCTGCTGTTTTCCATTTTCCTTTTCTCCATTTTTCCCGTGCAGATAGCCCGGGTTCCTCGAAAGGGCTGTTCCCGGATTTTAAAAGAATAAAAAAAGTCACCGCTACACCGGGTTTTAAAAATTTATTTTATGATTCCTTTCGGATGGAAGTTCAGATTTTTGTGTATGTGTGTTTGTTGTTGTGGTGGGGTGTGTGGTGTGTGTTGTGTGGTGTGTGTGTGTGTGTGTGTGTGTGTGTTGTGTTGTGTGTGTTGTGGGGTGTGGTGTGTGTGTGTGTGTGTGTGTAAACGGCCATCAATCGATGTCGACTTTGACATTATTGACTCTGTTCTGCCTTGGCGAAAGAGTTTTGTAGCCTATAACTGGTAACTGCCACTTCTGTGTCATGTCGACGCTGTGCAGTGTCATGTGTGTGTGTGTGATGTGTACGTACATATATATATATATATGTATATATATATATAATATATATATATATATATATATAAATATATATATATATCTATAATATATATATACACACCACACCACACACACACCACACACACACACACACTAACACAACACACACACACACACACCACACGCACACACACACACCCCCACTCTCACACACACACTCACAAACATACATGTAATATATAATAATAATATATATATATATATATATATATATATATATATATATATATATATATATATATTATATATATATATATATAATATATATATATATATATATATTATATATATATATAATATATATATATATATGTATATATTATATCATATATATATATATAATAATATATATATATATATATAATATATATATATATATAGAGAGAGGAGAGCGAGAGAGAGGAGAGAGAGGAGATTAGATTTATATGTTGTATATAGTACGTACATATATATTATCTTATTATATTTTATATAATATATAATATATATATATTTATATTTTATATTGTACGTGTTTATAATATATATATTTTATATATTATATATTATTATTTATTATTATATTATATATTATTATATATACTGTTTGTATGTATGTGTAGTATGTACTAATTACATTATGTTACTATTGGTTTAATCTCCCCCGTCTCATCGTCCCCTCTAGCTTTAATACACATGTTTTTTCTTGCTTTTGTCCTCGTGATGGCAAGGAGACATGTTTAGTTTTAAATGTTGTAAAATAAAAATAATTTTTTTGTCAAATTTTGGGTCGTTATTTTTATTTTTTTGACTTTTCTCTCTCTTCTCTCTTTTTTTTTTTTTTTTTTTTTTCATGCATGCAACTTGCCCTTTGCCATTTGCTGAAACATGGTTTTCATATCATATTAAAGCTTAGTAGAGTAAATGTATTAGTGCTTTTGATGCTCAGAGACGAAATAGCACATTTTTGGGGGTAGATTTTTTTTTTTTAATTCATTCGCCAAATATTTGATCTTTTTTTAAAAGCGTTAAAATGCACAGTAAATGAAAAAAGTAAGGAGAAAATGTAATTTTTTGGTTTATCAAATCTTTTGGTTGGGGAAAAAATAACAAGTTTTATAAACCCGCTGCCTTCACAGTTTTCCTTTACAGTTTCTTCATTAACGGGTTTCCCTGACACATTTTTTTTTAAATCTATAGTTTAATGAGTGTACAAATTTAATTTTATATCAATAAAATATATATATAATATATATATATAATAATATATATATATATATATAATTCATCATCAAAAAGGGTATGCTCATTCTGAGCAGCCGTGGACCTCTCCCCCATCCTTCCCCACAAACTCGATTTATGCTTTTCTTCCCCTTGTACCATCGACAGCCGAAATATCTTGTATTGTGCCAGTCTTGTTTTCGGTTTGTCTTCCTCTTTTTCCCTATCACCATCCTGTCAGCAAGTTTTTCTCAATTTTTTTACTCTCTTTACATGCCCAAAAAATTTAATTCCTCATGTTAAAGATGTCCAACACCCGGTCTTTACAAATTTATTTTTTTCAGCACTTCATCATTCGTCTTTTTCTCTGCCAGCTAAACCGTACTCGTCTGTAACCCACATTTCAAACTATTGATTTTTTTCTTGTCATCTACTTCGCCCCCAACACTCAAACCATATGATGCAAGGGGAAAAAACTAGAGTTCAAACCTCAGCTTGTCCGAAAGGAAATCTTTCGGTTTTCCCCAGTGTATTGAGAGAAATTTTGGGGCTTTTTTGGGCAATGGAATTTCTTCTTTTTATCTCCGGTGAATCATCATATGTATAGTTAAAACAGCTCCAAGATAATTTAACTTTTTAAATTTTTCCAAATCATTCCTTTGTTGTAACATTTTCATCTTGTTCATGGGGTTATCTTTGAATCTTCATGATCTTAGTTTTTTTGGCATTAAGAAACAAGCCAGCTTTTCGCTTGTTCTCTAACTTTATTTAGTAGTTGTAGCCAGGATACTGCTGGCAATCAAAACTTATCATCGGGTACCTCAGTTTTGATTTTTTGATCCTCCAACACCCACAGTTCTTAAAAAATTCTCTAGAGCACCTCTCAAAATGTTTCAGAAATTATAAAGGGGGTGCGGAACGAATGAAAACCCGTCGCCCCCTTTGTTTGATTTCGAACCTTCTTTTAACCCATAAGGGGTTCTTACAGGTTTGTTGTTGGTCATAATGGCTTTTATTAGTTGGTATGTGTTTTGGAAAAATTCATATCGTTCATGTTTTCAGAGGATATCGTGATCAACTATCAAAAGCTTTACAAAACGATGAAACACAGGAAAGGGTCTTTTTGATGTTCTCTTTTTCTCTATGATCAATTTTAAATTAGAATCTGGTTTTGGTACCTTTCCGGGGCAAAAACCTGCTTGTTGTCTGAAATTTTTCCCTCTTAACTTAAATTTCATTTTTTTCAGCAAAAATTTTTCAAAAAATTTTGCTGCTGGACTTTTTAATGCAATGCCCTATTATTGTTGCTTTGGAGTGCGTCATTTTTTAGGTATGGAAGTAAAGATGATCTTCGGCCATTTTTTTTCCATATTTTTGTAAAAGGTTTAGAAAGAGTTTTAAAACACTTTCGCGATTCTTAATTAGTTCTGCTGTTATTTCATCTTTTCCCGGGGGTTTTTTTATTTTTTATTCTTTATGGCTTTAAACTTCGCTAGCAGTGCGGTTTTTCATTTTCGTTGTCATTGAGTTTAATTTTATGTTTTTTTTAGACTTTTTTTTTGTATAGGGGGAACAAAAATTATTCCTCTATCTTTGCTTTTTTCCCATCACAAAAAACAACCATCTTCAGTTTTGAAAATGTCCATTGGGGTTTTAAAATTTTCGGTGATGTTTCGTACTCCTTGGTAAGTTCTTTTTTGTCTTATTGATAGAACGTTTTCAATTCTCTGGAAAGTTCTTTTAAAAATTTTTCCTTATTTGTCGAAATAATCTTTAAAATTTTGTTTTTTGGGTTTTTTGAAAATTTCTTTTTAAACTGGATTATTGAACCCTTTGTTTTTGCATTTCTTTTTTCAATTCACTTAGTGTTTTTCAGATATCCAGGGGAATTTGTCTTTTTCTTTTTGGGATATTTTCTTAAGCAGTGCTCAGCAGGGTTCTTTTCCCTTCTTCCCAAACTCATTTTTGGTTTTATCATTTTCACTTGTTTGAGTTTTTCAAATTTTTTTGACACTGAAATTCTGTAATGTTTAAGGTTTTTTAGTCGGCTTAGGGGTGGGTGTTGGAGCTCCATTTTTTTGAGTTTTTTTAAAGCGATAGTTAGTATTTGGGGGCAATGCTGCAGTCGCCCCGGGTCTTTCTTGGCATTTTTATGCAACTTTTCCTTTTTTGGTCAGCACAAGTATAAATTGGGTTTTGCGTTTTCTTTTCTGGGTGAAAACCCGTGTAAAAGGTCTTGGGTGGGTTGGAACAATGATTGGCTAAATAGTTTTATTTGTACTACAGAATTAATAAAACTTTACCTCTTTATTTTTTCCCCAAAGGGGCCGAATTTTCCACAGGTGTCATTTTTTAGATCATTTTTTCCTATTTGGGCGTTGGGGTCTCCCATGTTTATTTTTACATCTCTGTTAGGGATTGTGTCTAAGATTTTGGGAGAGATTTAAAAAAAATTTCCTTTTCTTCATCATTTGCAATTTTGGGTTTGGGTGCGTAGCTTTGTATAATACTAATATTATGAGGTTTTGCTTGTATTCTGACTTTAAATCATATTTATGGGCGTACCAATTAGTGATTTGCATTTTTTCGTGAAAATATAGCAACCCGTGACTAAAATTTTCCCTTCTTCTTTTCCAAAAAAAGAAAGTCTTTTTTTCTTTATTTTTGAATTCCATTTTTTTTCCAAATTTGGTTTCCCACTTTTTTTTTGAAGTTCATTCGTTACAGACAGTATGAAAATTACCCATTCTTTCATTTTCCTTACTTTCCACGTTCCTTTTTAAATGGTTTTTTAATGGACATGTTTTTTTTATTTTTTGCTTCGATGCATACTTAACATGTCAGCCTGGTTGCCCATGCTAACGCGCCCCTTGATAACCACGCGAGGGGGCGATGGGGTATGAATCCCCTTTCTTTTTTAAATCAGGGGTGAGGGGTTTTGTCAGGAAAAAAAAAAGTTGAGGGGAATCCCCGGTCCTTCTCAACTCGCAGTCTCCAACTAACTAGGGGGAATATCCGCCCTTTAAAACAGTTAACTGTAATACCCCGACATATTTTTGGTAAAACCAGTAATAGAAAACCCGAAGGTGTTTTACCAACCCCATGCCCCTGCTGCGACGTTTCACCGCAACCCGGGTATAGGGAGCAAAATAGGGTGCTATCCTTGTTCAAGGGAACCCGGGGTGAGTTTTTGTCTTCCCCGGGACAAAATAATTATATATAATATAATAATAATATAATATATATCTATATATATTATATGTAAGAATATATATATATATTTTATATTAAATATAATACATATAATTTTATAAAATATATATAATATTTATATATTATATAATATATATATATATGTTTGTGTGTGTGTGGGTGTGTGTGTGTGTGTGTGTGGTGTGTGAAATAAATAATGATAAATATATGTATAAAAATTTAAAAATTTTATACAATCTATCTATTATCTATCATCTATCTATCTATCTATCTATATAGGTATGTGTGGGGGGTGGTGTGTGTGTGTGTGGTGTGGTGGTGTGGTGTGTGTGTGTATGGTTTTTGTGTGTGTGTGTATTTATTATTTTAATGTTTTAATATTAAAATAAATATTTTATATATATTTATATATAATATATATAAAAACCCATATAAAATACATAATATAATATTTATATATATTATATTATTATATATATTATATATTTATATATATATTATAATGACATCATAAAAACAGAAAGTTTTATTTATATCTTATTTATATTTTCTATTATCTATCTATATCTATCTATATAATACATATATATACCACACAATATATATATAATATTTTAAAATATATAACATATAATTTTATATATATATATATATATATATATATATTATATATATATATATAAATATATAATAAAATTATACAATACAAACATCTTTTTTTAACGGTAGGCTCATGTCTGACCCGCCGTGGTCACAGATGATACTTAGTTTTTTTTAGTTGTGATTTTCTTGGAGTGGTAGGGGTAGGGCCCCCAGTTCCTTTCCACGGAAGTCCCGGTGCCCTTTTTTTAGGAATCATTCTCTCTTTTACCCGGGGGCTTGGGGCCAGCATGATTTTGGGCGGGCTTGGCCACCAGTGGCTGGTGGGCAATCGAGGTGAAGTCCCTTGCCAAGGGGAACAACGCGCCGGCCGGTGACTCGAACCTCGAACTAGTTTCCCGTCGTGACAGTGTTGAGCCCGATACTCAAACCCTTTGGCCATCGCGGCCTTGACGATCATGGGCTTTCCAGATTTTTCTTGGCAATTTAGAGGGGTGGTTTGCCATTGCCTTCCGCCGGTGTTTTTTTTTTTTTTTTTTTTTATCGGGGGCCCCATACATTACATATATATATATATATTATATAATATTAAAACTTATTAACATACATTATAAAATTTTATATATTTTATATATATTTTATATATATTTTTATATATAATATATATTTATATATATAATATATATATTATATATAATATTAATATTATATAATTATATAATTAGAAAAAAACTACAGTGCAAAAACAGTTTTACTGAAAAAAAGACTACAGTTTCCACCTGGACCCCCAGACCTGAAGATGGACCCGATGGTTTTTCGAAACTTAAATAAATCTAGATTTGAGTTGTGGGTTTTTTCCCCCATAGTAGTCTGTTGGTGTGTGTGTGGTGTGTGTGTGTGTGTGTTGTGGTGGTGGGGTGTGGGGCATTGTTTAAAAGAATTGTACAGTGCGGGCCCAAAAAAGACCACAAAAAAATACTAGATATCATGAAATGTTTTTTTGCATATTTGTTTGAGGGCATATCAGTATAAAAAATTGGGTTAAATAATGCAGAAAATTGTAATAATCATCTGTAATAGGGGGTTTGCCAATTGTAAGCGCGTTTATTGACCACGTCCTTCTTGTAGGGGCCCCTGGTTCTCGTCCCCAAAAGGATGTTCTTTTGTCGGGTTTTTAGAATTTTTTTCCCTGAAAGTTGATTTTTTAATTTGATGATTGAACCTATAAATGTTGAACCATATAAATAAATTTTGATAACTGAGTAAGAGCGGCTTCTGATTCTGTCTTGAGGGGGAGAGAGTTTTCTGGAAAAAAAAAGTGCGACGCGAACACATGCAGTGTATACGCATCCATTTTTCCAGAATTATTTTCATTTACTTTTTTTTGGGCCGGTAGAGGCAACAAGGGAACAGTTAAAGGTGACAGTTCTAAGCCCAAAGAATTTAATTTAAATGGAACAAAAGATCAAAGTAAAGGTAGAAAAAGGGAAAAATTTGTGGATTTTGAGGGGAGGGTTTATCGTTTAAAGTTCAAAAAAACGGAAAATACCAGGGGGGGGGATGAGGGGGCCCCGTCCCCACTTTTTAACTTTTTATTATTATACTTTTGGTTATTTTTGCTTGTTGTGGAAAAAGGGGGGAATAAATTTTTCCCTAGAATGAACTGACTTAATAAAAGAATATTCCTTCATATTCTTACGCTAATAAAAAAAAAGAATATGCTACCCGTTGTTTAACATTATGTGATTATGAAAAATGGAATTGGATCAAATTGGTACACGCACTCAAAAGAAATAAATTTAACCCCCCCACAAACCTTTTTAAGACCATTAATCATGCTGTCAGAAGACTGAACAAAATTGGGTTTTTTTGGGGTTTTCCCAAATCCAAAACCCCGGGTGGTGGGGCTATACCCAAGTAAAATAATTTTTTATTAAAATAAAGTCGAATATTGGGAGCAGTAATTTTTAAAAAAAACGTTTTTTATTATGTATGAAAAATTACCCAAAAATAACCAAACATACATACATGTGTGTGTGTGTGTGTTTCAGTTTGCATATACACACAACTCACACACCACACAACACACACACACACACACCACACACACAACATATATATATATAATATATATATAATATATATATATATATATATATATATTAATATTATATTTTTAAAACATATATAAACATACACACAACAGACACACACAACACACACCAAAACACCACACACAAACACACACACCACACACAACACCACACACACCAACATACACAATACACAATAAAAACATAACACAACCACACGCCCAACCCCAAACACACACCACACACACACCAAAAAACCCCCCCCCAAAATATAGTGTATATATATATAATATATATATATATATATTAATATATAAAATATTATATAAAATATATAAAAATTGTGTTATGTGTTGTTGTTGTGTGTGTGTGTGTGTGTGGTGTGTGTGTGGGTGTGTGTTGTGGTGTGTTGTGTGGTGTGTTTTTGTGATCTGTGTCTATTGACCTTTGCCGGGGGGGTGGATAAATATAATATATAAAAGACAATGATTCCTTATGTTTGTTGACATCATTTGGGAAAATTTGACGTTAATCCCGTAGGAAGGGAACAAATTTTTTTTTTTGATTATTGTTTTTTGCACACACTGAATATGGAATTTTTTTTAAATCGTTTCCGGACATGTGTTTGTATGCTGTAGAAAAAAGCCCCATCATCAAAAGAATGTTTGTCCCATTTTTTTTTAAAGGGGGAATTTTTTTCACTTTTCCCGATCCGGGTATTTTGCAGATGCCTTTTTTTTACTTAACCCTGTTTTCTCTTCTGTTTGCTGTCTTTCCAAAGTCCTTATAGCTTTCTTCTGTTTCCCCCTTTATTTCCCTTTCCTTTTATATTCCCTTCCATCCTTTCGCCCTTTTTATTTTTGTGTTTTTCTTTGTTTTATCTA
>NC_051396.1:12982281-12992281 GCF_015228065.2 Penaeus monodon | reverse complement strand
TTTCCCCTTCGTTCGTGTCCCTTACCTCCTTCCTCATTTCCTTTTAACAATAAACTAACGGAGAGAGAATACACAAACAAGTAGATATACAGACAGGGAGAAAGGAAAAGGTGATAGACAGAAGCAAACACAGAAACAAACAGATAGACAGTGTAAGCCTCTCGTGATCCAGGAAGAGCTAAGAGACGCAAATAAGGAATTCTAAGAATGGTAGCTAGCACAACTAAGATCACACGCAGGCTGGACATGTACCTTTAGCAGGATAATGATAATTAAAAAAAAAAAAAAAAAAAAAAAAACGAAATATAACGGAAAATAATGTTGAAATCTGTTGAAATCTTAATGTGCATCAGACACTAATGTAAGAGGTAAACACACATGCCAGAATTATGTTACTTTACTAAAAATACTGAAATATGAAAAACAAACTTATATTAACTTAATAAAATGGCTTAAACTATCCATTATGATACAAAGAATCTGAAGTTTAAAAACGAAACGAGAATAAACGGTGTAAAATAAATTTAAAATACTTTAAAATAGTAGAAAATAAATCACTAAAAATACATAAAAAAGAAAACTGAGGTAAGTAGCCGAAAGCACTGACATCGATAAAAGAAATGAATAAATGAAATAAAAGATTGGTGACAATAATCTTAAACATGCATAATTCCACGTACAAGATAAAAATGACAACGAAATAAAAATTAATATAATGATATTACACGTTTACAAAATTAGAATAACAAATACCCTCATGCTCCTCTATATGTTGAGCAAATAGTTAAAATCAAATGTTCATGTTGATTAAAACCACCATGCAAAACATTATGGAGACTAACTTAAAAAAAAAAAAAAAAAAAAGGAAAAGAAAAAAAAATCATTAACTAAAAAGATAAACGAGATCATCAGAACTTAGAAAATGAGGTTAAAAAGGGGGTAACTCAACTAAAAGGAAAATGATGGAGAAACATAACTAAAAGTAAGCAGGGGTAAAGATATAACAGATATTGTGCCCCGCGCAAGGGAAATGGAGATCATCTGAACACCCTGTCTGAATTATGCAAGGTCGTTCAGAGGCGAGATTTGAAGAAGCTCAACAACAGGAAAGGGATAAAATACATACAAAAGCATAGGCAAACGTACAATAATACATTATCTTTATCATTATTATCATTGTTGTCATTATTATCATTATCATTATCATTACCATTATTATTATCATGACTATCAATATTATCGTTGTTATCATCATTATTTTATTTTTGTTGTTACTTATATTATCGCCATCATTATCATCTTCATTATAGCAGCAATTACCATCATAATTATTGTTCATATCATTATCATTATAATTATCATTTCTTTTATTTCATTATGATTATCATTATTGATAGTAGTAACCGTATCATCATTGATGTTTTCCATATTATCATAAAAATTGTTACTTTATCAATATTGTTATTATTATTGTTATTATCATTATCATCATCATCATCATCATCATCATCATCATCATCATCATCATCATCATCATCATCATCATCATCATCATCATCATCATCATCATCATCATTATTGTTATCACTATTATTATTGTTGATACAATTATTATTGTTATTATTATTGTTATCATTGCTATTACTGTCGTTGATGTTATCGTTATTATCAGTATCATTATCATTACATTTTGTTGTTATCAGTTTTGTTATAATTGTTATTTTCATCGCCATTATTATCACTATTAGTAGTTGTAGAATTATTATTATTATCATTATTAGTAGTAGTTGTAGAATTAGTGGTATTAGTAGAAGTACTATTATTATTATTATCATTATTATTATTATCATGCTCATTATCATTATTTACATGATTATCATTATTATTATTATGATCATGTTCATTGTCATTATTTTAATGATTATCATTACCATTATTGTTGTCACTGTCATTGTCATTTTCACTATCATTCAGCTATTATTTTCATTATCATTTTATTGTTTTTGTTATTAGTATTAGTATTATCATTACTACTATCATAAACATTATGATAATTGGTTCTGTAGTGTACCGATCCTTAAGACATTTAATTTCCATTATTCGTGTCTCAGCTGTGAAGATATGTACATCAGCAGCGCTCACTGCCACCACCCGTTTAATGCATACGGGAACGAGGTGTTTTTTGGGAGAAGTCAATGTGTAATTAAGTCTGTGGAAATGAGGGACAGGTTTTGTTCAAATGTTGGAGTGTGTGTAGTGTAAAACGTATGAACCAGTGAGACAAAAGAATGGTAAGGCGTAACCTGAGCGAGGAGGCGAGCACGGGGATGTAAAAGATTTAAGATAAGGCTATTTCGGAATTAACAATTTATTCCCTTAAAGGTCAATCAGCAAAGCTCATCAGTTTTTAATTCCCTTACAGGTGAATTAGCAAAGCTCATCAGTTTTAATTCCCTTACAGGTCAATCAGCAAAGCTCATCATAAAATCTGTTAAGAATAAGTAAAAAAAAAATCACAGAACCTGAAATTTTATAAAAAGCAAAAGTTTAAAAAGATAAGACAAAAACCAGATCTATTAAAATCGCGAAACTAAAAGGGAACTAAAAACTAGTTCCTTTTTTTTAAGACGTTAAAATTTATAAAAATGGAATAAAAAATCAAAGAGCACCAGCCTATTGTTCACTTGCTCGAGTGTATATTCATTTAGATGAATGCTTTGCCACTAAAACACAGTTTTCAAACCACAATACCTTGCTCGAAGGTGCGCTGTAATTAGATCCCGCACGATCCGAACAAAAAAGGACACACTCAAAAAAATGGAGGACAGCCCAGCCTAGGGTGCCCCCTGCCTCAGCCTGCTGCAGCTACTGCTCGAGAGGGTGAGAATCGCCTAAATATACACCTGTGCTCACAAGGAGTACAAGTTGCAAGGTGCGAATTTTTATGTACTAGATTCTTATTTTTTCTCTTTGGTCAGGCAAACCCTAACGATTAGGTGCGAAAATATCTCTTAAAAGATAAGTTTGTTTTAAAAAATGAAGTTGCTTATGAAAAAATGATAATAACTTTGAAAAAATAAAATACTAATTAAAAGAAAACATGGAGCTATAACTAAATTAGTTTCTTTCGTTTTGGCTTCCTCAAGCCTACGGCCCTTAATGCTGGCGCTCCCACGTGGTGATAAACGTGCCATTACATCGAGAGGTGTTCTCATAATTAATTTTCATGGGCTTCCATAAAATAACACGAAAAGATAAAATAACAGGAGAAAAAATGCATAAATGTAAACTAAAAATCCCCATTCCTACAACATCCGTGCGGCCTCTTCTTCAATAAGAGGGGATGGTGTCTTCGCCTCCTCAACAGTCAGTGTTGAATTAGATCCGTCCATCCATACAGCTTGTATTAAAGGCAGGAGAGTTAGTACGCCCATAGTTAAATCTGGAGTTAGGCACCGTAGAGTTTTCCTTTCTGAAGGGACATTTCGTTTTGCATGCGAGGTTAGGCTGTCGAAGGAGAAATCCATAAATTTGTGTTTAAAACGTTCATTAAAGCCCGACAGTCCACTACAGTTTCATTGTCGCTATCATTATTATCTGTTGTTGTTTTTCAAATGTGTATTTCTTTATCATTGCTGCTATTTCTGCTGTTGCTAATAAAAACGTTGCTGTTATCATGAAAAACACAAACAAACACAAACACACACACACACACACACAAGCACATAAAGTGCAGTCACATAAAGAAACACACACGCACACACAATCACATAAACAAACACACACAAAGAAACACACACATAAACAAATATACAAACACACACACACACACACACACACACACACACACACACACACACACACACACACACACACACACACACACACACACACACACACATACACACACACACACACACACACACATACATACACACACACATACACAAACACGCACACAATCACATAAATACACATAAACACACACAAACACACACACACACACACACAAGAAAAGGAAATGAAGAAAGACCCTGCCAATTAGACCCTAATCACCCCAAAATTACAGCCTTCTCGTTACTTCACTTCATCTCGTTCTTTCCAATTTCTTAAGGCTGAATAGCGGTGAACTAATGTCATTATCCGACGTCGCAAGCCTATGAAAGCCTGAAGTCTGAAGTTCAGGAATGATTATGGAAAGAGACTGGAGGAAAATATGAGGAAGAATATTAACGAATATGAACTGTTGTTGTCTAGGTAACTGAGGCATTGCTAATGCCAGTAAGAATCTTAGAAACACATGTTGTTCGCACACACACACACACACACAAAAAACGCACATTCAAATATAGAAAAATATATGTATATTTTTCTATATTTGAATGTATAGTACTGAAACATAGGAAAATAAACATACTTATACACATATAAACAGACACAGGGAAATGCATACACATTACCACATAAACACATGTTATCCACTCACAGAACAATCGCAGATTCTTCAAACACATAAATCACATATATTTTTCACACAGAGAATAATAAACAGTTAATTCAGAAGCATGAAATGGAAAACATCCTTCAGATACAAACAAAAAAATATTTTACTCACTAAACAACACATATAACGGTTACACAGAGGAAAGATAAGTGTATTCTATTCACACACAAATATATATACACGAAATTGTACATATAAGTGTGTGTGTGTGTGTAACCATACATGTATATATATACATACACACACACACACACACACACACACACACACACACACACATATATATATATATATATATATATATATATATATATATATATATATATATATACATGTATATATACATACATATATATATATATATATATGTATATATATATATATATATATATATATATATATATATATATATATATATATATATATATAATATTATATATATATATTAATGTATATATATATACATATATATACATACATATATATATATATATATATATATATATATATATATATATACAGAAAGCGAACCAACTCCCTCTAGTTTCATTTAGTCCTAAAGTAAATTAGATGCACAAAATAATTTAAACACATTAAAAATTTTAAAAAGAAGTTAGAAAAGAATCTACCTAATGATATTTCGTAACGACAACCGCGTCTCAAAAATCTAGCAAAAGTGAAAGATGAAAAGGAAATCGCACATGAAACGCCTCCAGAAACGTTTTTCTACATCAGTCAGTAAATACATTTCTTCCGGAATTTCTTTACAAGCGCTAATAGTTGATATTATATGTATATATATATATATGTATATATATATATATATATATATATATATATATATATATATATATATATATATATATATATATATATATATATATATATATATATATATATACTATATTTCATCATGTGGATGATTTTTGCTGTGTATACACACACACATAAATGAATAAATAAATAAATAAATATATGTGTGTGTGTGTGTGTGTGTGTGTTGTGTGTGTGTGTGTGTTGTGTGTGTGTGTGTGTGTGTGTGTTTTCTTCTAGTGCTCTGTCCTACGAGAGGTCCTTATTGGCACCCAGTATTCTCTGTTAATTCACAACATGTCCAGTCTTTCCACGGGACTGACGGTCATTTTTATTGAGACATTGTCTCTAGAAGGGTTGCTAGCCAAGGCTAAAGAGTCTCCTCTACCTTTATTTCTATCTATTCCATAAATGAGACATATTTATATATATATATATATATATATATATATATATATATATATATATATATATATATATATATATATATATATATATTATATCTGTAAATAAGTACTTACACACAGTCACACATACACGTAAAGCGACGATATTTGTTCGAGTGATGGAATGCCATAAAATGGAAGGAAAACTAATGAAATTCACTGAGAGATCGGCGTTGAAGCACCACGATTCGCAATCGTGTGCTGAGGTTCCGCAGGTCAGGAAATTTCCCTGCCCAAAACACAGCAGTGGTACTTTAAAGCGCCAGGTATGGATTAACCCTACTACTAATGCCCGTATTCTAAAGGAATAAAATTGCCAGCTTTTATGTGTGTATGAGGACTGAGGGAATCGAGGGAAAAAGAAGTTACGTAATTATAGGCTTATACAACTATGAATCAATGTATAAGGCTAATGAATAGTTCACGCTATGGATAAATGCCTTGTGTAGTAGTTAAAGATGAATAAGGGTATACAGATAACCCCTACCTCCCCACCTAGTCTGCAAAATCTTCACCTCGTATGTTCCGGAAGGATAGAGCCCGGATAGATATCTGGATCTCGTACCGATTATTTCTAACCTTGACCAATAAATTTGGTGTAACAGGAAATCCCTGCCCCCCCCCCCCCAAGTGACCCCCCCCCTCCCTAGACGTGATTTCCCCGTGGGAACTTGAGATCTAGGATATTTTCCCCTCTAGTCCATCCCCCAATTATATAGAAAATAATAATTTACTGTATTTACATACAGGGAAGTTTTAAATACTTATAGGATTTTTTTCCTACATAAGAGTTATATTAGTTTGTGTAGTCTAATAATTTACTAATACTTGTGTAGTAATAAAATGTTGTATTTATATAGCAGAGTACTCACCAATAGTATGTAGGCAGCATAGCATAATGTTAAACTAATCGTCTGTCATGTTCCTTGGTTATTGATGCTATTCATTTTCTCTTTTGTCTTTTTGATTGTCGGGCTAGGTTAAATTGAAGGCTACTCCATGAGGTCTTATAATATTGTGTTGTTCCAAGACAAGCAGTGTGGTGCAATTTGTAACAGGACTCACATTCGACCACTTCGCGTTATCTGCCGTAATCCCTGTACATTCTTGACATATCCATGCTCCAGGAAGGTCTTCCTTTGCATCTTCATCCATGTATTTGTAAACATCTTTTTTTTCTCTCTCTCATAACAAGCCTGCTAGGAAGCGTTCTGGTTTTGTCTATATTTCCTTTTATGTGACTTGTTTCCCTTCTGCTTCTACCTCTCCGACAGCTTCCTCATCTACAAACATGTGTAATATTACTTTGTCTTCAGCTGGAATATGCAGGACCCTGGTCATTCAGGATGTCGCTGCTCATTCACATATGCACTGCACGGTTCTTCAGTTACAGTGATGTCATCTTGCCCAAAATTGTTTGCCTTTGCAAACGATCAAGAGCCTAAACTCCAGTGGTGAGGGAGTTTCAAGATTGGCTTGCACTAATGCTAATGTCAACACGTAAAAAGATAACTCTGTGTTGGGTGCCAGCGCATATTGGTATCAGTGGGAATGAGCGAGCTGATCGGAAGGCCAAGGCAGCTGCCGCTCAGCCCTGTGATGCTCGTTTTCCTCTCCCACACACCGACTTGAAACCCAGCATCAGGAGCTGTCTTCGCGATATATGGAGGGAACAATGGAGGCATACCTCTGGAAACAAACTGCGAGAGATTAGAGATGACCTTGGCAGTTGGGTGACCAGCATTCATCCCAACCGACAAGTAGAAGCTGTGTTAAGAAGATTAAGAATCGGGCACACAAGACTGACTCATGGGCCGATGATGGCTAAAAGTGCAGAATTTTGTGAGAAATGCCAAGAGCCATTCACGGTCGCACATGTAGTGGAAAGATGTGCAACATTCTCAGATCAAAGAAGTATGTATTGTCTCCCTTATATACACTGAAAAATGTTTTGGGGGAGGATTGTGACATAGATGGTTTTATTAGTTTCCTGAGGGAGACTAATATTATCAATGAAATTTAATTATTTATAATATTTATGATATAATTTTATACGTTTGGAACATATTTATACTTTTATTTTTCATATAATATTTATTGATATTTATATTTATTTATAAGACATTTATTGATGGATTTTTTATGGATTTCAATCCAACAATTTTTTTTTAACTTGATGCAACATTTTTCAGTTTTGAATGACCTTTGCCTACAAGAGATACAACTTCATACAGGTGAATCCTTTGCTTCTAATTTTCCTCCCGACTAGTGATTATTTTCATTTTTTAATAGTACTAATAAACCTTCAGATATTTAGGTGTATGTCTCCCATCATAGTTCTATTCTCTGTTTTGAGCTTTACCAATATTCGTAGTGACATTTCAGCTCTGTTAGCTCTTTAACAGTCTTTGCTGCCGTTATCCTAGTTCCTACTGCCTCATGCGAACCAATATTCAGGCAAATTGTAAATACGGGCTCTCCTAAGTGAAAGGGGCAACACCAGTCCTGGCATGGGTCGAAGTACGATACCCGAATAGGATTCTCTTTACGTGCAAATCCCAATCGGTTTGTCGATCACTGGCGTACTTGATATGAGCTCTTTCGAGGGTCTGATTAAATCTCTCTTGAAATCCACTTGTTTGCGGAGCTATTTTGTGATTTATCTGTAACTTAGCAGAGTTAATGTCCTTTAGTTCATTGACAAATTCCGTCCCTTGATAATTAATCATGGTTTTTACGCAGCCAAATTCACATGTAACTTCTGCTGTAGATTTGTGTTTTAAAGGGTTTATACACAGCCAATTCACATGTAACTTCTGCTGCAGATTTGTTTTAAAAGTGTAGCAACTGAAATTTTCGAAAAGTAATCGGTCATTGATACAGTGTACGTGTCCTCCGTCTGCCTGGGGCAAGGGTCCGATCAAATCTATTCCTACTTCAGACCAAACCTTTTTTTTAAGGTACAGGCACTGGATGTAACTGTGGAGCTTCCATTGCGGGTTTATGACTTGCTCTCTGGCACTTGTCACATTTAGAAACCAGTGATAAGTTCGTTCCCCCGGGGTATGTGTATCCTGGGCCATATTTATCCCGGAGGGAATTTCGGACACAGAGAAAAATAGACCTGTACACCGGAAAGTCGTCAAAATTCTCGTCGTCGCTGTTAGCGGGAATTGTGATCACAATCCGCCGCACTTTTTCGTTACTGTTATCATATTTTGCATTTGAAAGGCGCCTTCTGCATAGCCGAGTCATGGCGAAACAGATTTGACTTTCTACTGACTTCCCTTGGGTCCAGCTTCGCGTGATTCTTTATTACAGATCTTATTGGCTTTATTAGACTGGTAGCTAGAGTCAATCGTCACGCCAAGGCCAATTAGGTTTATTTTAGCTGAAATCGAAGAGGAAGAGTTTTATTTTCATAGTATGTTTTATAATAGAAAAAAATAATGTCATTTTATTTATATTTTTAAAAACCCGAAGAAATTCTCCCAAAGTTGCATTCATAAAAGACAAACACAGGGTTTGGGTACCAGGGTTGATTTATTTTTAAAAATATAGTCGAGGACTTGTATTTCGTACAATGTATTAATTATACACTGAAAGAATAAGGAAACTATTATGCATTATATATATATATATATATATATATATATATATATATATATATATATATATATATATATATATATAATATATGTATACATATATACATACTGATAATAACCATCCCTTACTTATTGTGCATGCGCGGTGGTGTACTGCAATATCGCAACAACTGGGGAGTGCTTCATTACTCCACCGTAGCACTTGCTCATGTTTTTTTTACTTATTTGTTTTACTATTTACTTTTGTATGAGAAAGTTATCTTATACACATTTACTGAAACCGGTTTTTGTTTCTTTCACAGCCTTTTCATATTCATCTACCCAACAAAGAAAGGCTGAACAGACTTAATGACGCATGGCTGGCATTATCGCCCGTGACACGCCCCCCCCCCCCCTCCCGCTTCTAAGGATCATTAATTTCTCGTATCATTTTCCATTGAAAAAAAAAATATCTTGCTGGCTATATACTTTATGATTTTTTTGTTTATTTTATCATTTGTAAATATACATGTCATATTATATTTTTTTCTTTCTTTCTGTTTTTCCTTTCTTTTTCTTTTTTTCTTTTCTTTCATTTTTTTCTTTTTTCTTTTCTTTCTTTTTTTTGATTCCCTTTTTCTAAAAAGTAA
>NC_051396.1:12972281-12974781 GCF_015228065.2 Penaeus monodon | reverse complement strand
TGTGTGTGTGTGTGTTGTGTGTGTGTGTGTGTGTTGTGTGTGTATATATATATATATATATATATATATATATATATATATATCATATATATATATATATATATATATATATATATATATATATATATATATATATATATGTGTGTGTGTGTGTGTGTGTGTGTGTGTGTGTGTGTGTGTATGTGTGTGTGTGTGTGTGTGTGTGTACATTATATATATTATTATATATATATATATATATATATATATCTATATATATATATATATATATATATATATATATATATATATATATATATATATATATATATATATATATATATATATACATATATACATTACTCAACGCCTGTATTTTCAATATTCAACATATTTCTGGTATTTCTATTTATATCTGAAAAATTAATTAATTAGGCATTTCCCCTAATGCAATATGAGCCGTAAATCCTTCAATACCAATTACGAAATAGTTATTAATGAATATATATTACAAGTTTGTGAGTGATAAGAGGTTAAGAGGAAACCATTCAGCCATATAATTCATTTACATTGTTTTTAAACCTTCATGATGCGGCAATAGAGTGCAAAGTTATTATGGTTTCCGTTTCCTTGTGCTTTCCTGAATAGATTGTCTCGATTTTAATTTCTCTTTCCTCAGCACATGCCATTACTGCTTCCTGCCCCGAGGGTTGGCTTTCTGTGTTTGTTATGTCTGTGTGTACCTGTGTGTAAATTGTATAATGCATAATGTATGTGTGTTTGGTTATTTTAATATGTGTATATATGTATGTATGTACCCATTTGCGTATGTATGTATGAATGTATGTCTATAAGTATGTACATGTATGTATGTATTTATGTAGGTATGCATTATGTATGTATCTACATATGTATATATGTATGTATGAATGTATATGTACGAGTATATATGCATGTAGTATGCCCGTAAGTATGTATGTACGTATGTTTTTATGAATGTATGTGTGTATGTATGGAAGTAAGCAAGCAAGTAAGCAAGCAAGCATGAATTAGTCAATGTATGTATGTATATTCGTATTTATGTATGCTTATATATGAAAGCCGAGGTAATGCTTTACGCAGGCACCGGGTACATACCAGGAGCCGAAAATAATTTCTATTTGTTGCTTACTCCAAAATATATGTAACTTTACTGTATAAATATGAGTACATGGGTGCATTTTTGTTTATAAGTGCGTACGCTCGTGTATGTGTGTCTGTGTACATGTGTGTGTATTCATGTGTGAGCGAGTGTGTGTGTGTGTGTGTTTATGTGTGAGCATACATGTGCATGAAGATGTGGGCATCTAAGAAATTTAAATGAGAGGAAAATAGCATGCAAACTTGTTTTCCCATCAATTCTCTCTTCTCATTATCCAAATTTCATCAGTCTTTAGCATCATACGCTGCTGACAGCAATGGTTTCATATCATATTTCTTTCCCTTTGTTCCCTTTTTCATTCTCCCTGTGCTTATGGCCATGGCACGAATGCTCCCCATTCTAGCTGCGTTATCCGCACCACATTAAATAGATCCAGAGTAGTCCTAATAACATAACCATTCCACACCTTACCCAATTGCGGCCGCAAGTGCAATCATAAATGAACATAAGATATGCATAGACCAAGACGCGTTTGTTAACTGTGATCACGGACGTAATGAACCGCTGCTGAGTATTTGGGTTAAGACCATACATAAATCTGCGGTCTTGTCGCGATGCATTTCACTACATATTCCCTCGAAGATGATCTCCACAGAGCAACCCCGACAATCGGAAATAAGGAGGCAAAGCACAAATATTTGGAATAGTTAATACAACATGGTGTAAATATTTTAATCGTGTTTAGTATCGATACAATTTTGGTTATATTCTGTTGCATGTCTTTATATGTCTGTCATGCATGCTGTTAATTCATACACATTTTCAGTGCACCATGCAAATATTTTGTATTGCCATTCCCTTTAAGAGTAAATTTTTCATTTAAATTGGAACTGTTCTTGTCCGCAGCCATAAATGTTTTTATTATTATGCATGAGGCATACTCTTGCTCATTGCTTTCCAACATTTCACTTTACAAATATTGTTGACGAAATGACCAGTATTGTTTCTGTTAATAGATTCATGTATGTATCCAAGCATGTTTACTGAATATCTGGAGCGTTAATATGTAATTAATAAAAGGCGTGCTAATCAACGCACCTCATTATTTAATTCAGATTTCTCCATTACTTATTTCAACAAACCAGTTAATCAAACTTACCAATATTGCAGACAAACGATCAACGTTATTCTTGCCAATAGATTTATGTGTGTGGATCTCGCGCAGCCCTGCTAATTATCTCAATATCTAGATTTGATATACATGATTAAAATAATTCATCTTTACTTCATTCTTTCATTATTCATTTTATCAAAGCATTTATTTCAGTTTATAATATAGAAACGATAACAAGTCGATTAAAGCTGTTCTCGGTAAAGGGT
>NC_051396.1:12952281-12959781 GCF_015228065.2 Penaeus monodon | reverse complement strand
AATGTGCATGTTTGTAAGTATGCATTACAAAATTTTGATACACTTATTGACAAATACAGGTACAGTACTAGATATATAGCTATATATATATATATATATATATATATATATATATATATATATATATATATATATATATATATATATATATATATATATAGATAGATAGATAGATAGATAGATAGATAGATATATAGATAAATGAATTAATCGACAGGAAAACAAAATGACAAACAGTCAGACAGACAGATAGAAAGAAAGAAATACAGACATGCGGACAAACAGATGGATAGACAGATAGGTAAGAATGTTGCTAGTTAGCTAAAAGGATAGATAAGTGAGTTAGGTACGTAAGGCGCTATGTAGGCAGATAAACTGAGATGAATAAATAGAGAGTGAGAGATTGATAGCCAGACAGATAGATACAGATATAAACGTGAATGTAGAGTATCGTGCATATGTGTGTACTGGTAGTTGCATAAGAGAAAATGTTAACGTATTCAATTCTTTCATATCATTACTCTTTTTTGTTGCAAAGTCACTGTTAATGTGTTTTTTTTACGGGCAAGTGAATTAGGTTTGTCCTGTACAAGACATATATATACTTGATGTTAATCTATTTCTTACTGCGGTTTGTTGCAAGCAATTCCATGCTTTAAAATGAAATTATTCTGATGGCACTTGTACTCTATTCCGCTGCCGTATAATGTGATTACTTCTGGGAGTTTAAATGATAATTGTGCTATTACAGGGCATAATATACTGATGGTAGTGTCGATGGTGGCCACAATAACACAAATAATATGCTGGATACCACACAGGGCCTGCAGAGTACATATCTTACAAGCGATTAATTTGCACGATTGCAGATGATACTCTCATTTTAATTAGGATTCCTGTTTCTTCCATGTAGTAGATTCCTCATACTCTTTTAGATTGTAACTTTTATCTTCCTCATGCAGTATATTGTTCATCCTCTTTCAAAACGGGATTTCTACCTCTCATGCAGTAGATTTTTCATCCTCTTTCAAACCAGGATTTTTATCTTTCATGCAGTAGATTCTTCTTTATCTTAAAACTGGGACTTTTATCTCTCTCATGCACTAGATGGTCCTTGCCTTATCATTCTGGATTTTTGTGTCTCCCATGCAAATACATTCTTCCTAATCTTTCAATGTGAAATCTCTATCTCTCTCATGCAGTAGATTCATGCTGATTCCCTTAACCTCTCTTTCTGCCTGACTAATGACCAATAAGCAAAGACTGCTCGCAATCGTTTTCTCTGTGAGTTGAATCTGGTGCCAGAGCATAATGGACACCGCACAGTGCCATTCTGGACTGGGATTCCGAGACACTATGGCCATTAGCGCTAATGAGAGTCTACATCACGAGGCCACAGGAGCTGTTCCATCACCGTTCCTGAATGAGTAAAAGGAGAGAAGTTTTACGTGTGCCAAAGTCCTTTTTTGTTAAATGTCATTACTATTACTATTATTATTATTATTATTATTATTATTATTATTATTATTATTATTATTATTATTATTATTAATTAATTATTATTGTTATTATTATTATTATATCATTATTATTATTATATATTTATATAATTATCATTGTATTTTTATAATATTATATCATTTTATAATATTTATTATGTTATTTCTATTGCAATACATCATGATTTCTGATTGATAACATCAACTGCTTACATCTCATTTTTTTTGCCTTAATATTAAATTGAATCAAATAAATAATTATATGCAGCGTTATATCCTAATTTTTTTCGTTTATTTCTTTATCACATACAATGAATGAATATGGATTATAGTTCAGTGTTAATGAAATCTCATTTATTACATGCTGCAGTGTTTTTATCTGCCTTACTATCGCATTGGGAAAATTATAGAACATGTAAAATAAGATTAATAAGTGTAGCCTCCCTGCATTCTCGCAGGATATTTTTCATCATCCTGTAAAAAGGTTTTGATAAATAGAAATGGTATTCCTTAATCAACAGCCCCGTTACATGAAGATCTCTACTAGTCTTATATTGTAGTGAAATTGTCTTCCATTGTCTTACGATAACAAATAACGTGAATCAAAGTTGGAATAAAGAGAACATCGTGACAAAGAAACTTAAGTCTTATATTTTATAATAGACCCTCTCAGGCTTAATCAACACCTCTGAAAATAGTTTGTAAAATAGAGAAATCGCCAGGGATCCCAACGAAATATGAATGAGGCGAGTCATTAGCTGACCTCTTTCTCAAGAATTGCCTCTTTTATTACGAACGGATTGCAGATAGCAAATAAATCTTAGAAAAATTAATGCTTTTTCCCGTAGGGCTTACGTCGCCCTTATAGAAATTACTAACAGTTCCATTAACCGCCGTTGCGAGGAACAAATTAATTAAAAATGTCCACTTATTAGTATAAAGTTCATATAAAGCATTAGAACGAATGGCACAGAAAGTTTGGAATTATATGATTTTAACATGTTTTTAAATATCAAATCAGAATAGAAAACATTACAGTTGATAGCACAGATTAAAATGAATCCTTTGGAAACCGAAAAGTTCTGCCATCTACTGCGAGACATTATAGGATAAGCAAGAGATGAAATTCAAGAGAATCGCATTGATAATGATAGAGACCTCTTTTTATATATCCGTTTGAGAAATCCGTTGGCAATTTACTATTTAAACGATCAGTTTTGCATCTCAGACAAATTTCCTCTTCGCCAACAGGATATTCCAAATTTAGAAAAGAAACACCACGCATTTGCACACTTCAGACACATACAGTGGATGGCAAGAGCATCTGGGAATGGATTCTTCTCCTTGGCCAGAACGAGATTATCATTACCATACGGTGTTAGATTAAGGTAAAAAAAAAAGATGGGAAGGAGGGAGCGAGGAGGGAAGGGGGAGGGAGGAAAGAAAGAGCGACGGAGGAAAATATGTAGGTTAAGGAAGAAAAAGTAAAAGAGAGTAAGAATTATAGATAAGAACAGATAGATGAAAGAGGAAAAAATATACAGGACAAGGAGGGAATGCAACTGGAAAAGAACAAAGAAAAAATACAAAAAGAAAAAAACACAAGTAAGGGAAAAACGACAATAATAAAATTTTAAAAGTAATGTCTGAACACAATAACAGAACAAAGGACAAAAAAAATCAAAACATAGTTACAAAACCATGCCAGGGAGCCCCCCCCCCCTATTATTGACTCAAAATAAGAGGAACATGACATCGTATTTACACTTTCTTTACATCCCTTTGTCTCTTTTTTCGCTCTCAGCTTTGATGTTTCTTTTTATCTCTCTAAGTTTTTTTTTTATTATTATTGCTTCTACTTTCACATCTGATAATTCTATTTAGCGAAGAAGACGCTGTCACTAACTTTCTGATCCGGCAATTCTATTTTCTATCACCATGAAATAAGTACGCCAATATGTTACTTTATATATTACACAGGAGGAGGTTTAAGCCATCAACGAAAAATGGGGCTACGTACGCGAGGCCGGGGACCCACAATCGCAGTGATCTCAGACCGACAGGATTAGAAGAGTGATTCCCACTTAATCTCTAATGACCTTAATCTGATTCAGGGTGAAGTGTGTGTATGTATGTGTGTATTGTGTGTGTGTGTGTGTGCAAATATGTGTGTGGTGTGTGTGTGTGTGTGTGTGTGTGTGTGTGTTTATACATATATGTATACATATGTGTGTGTGTGTGCTGTGTGTGTGTGTGTGTGTGTGTGTGTGTGTGTGTGTGTGTGTGTGTGTGTGTGTGTGTGTGTTATATATATATATAATATATATATATATAATATATATGATATAGTAATATATATATATATAATATACATATATATATATATAATAATATTATTATATATATAATACACACACACACACAACACACACACACACACACACACACACACACACACACCACACACACAAATTATTAATAATATATATTATATATATATATATATATATATATATATATATAATATATATATATATATATATAATTATATATATATATATATAAAACAACACAAAAACACTATAAAAATAATAAAACAATATATACTATATAATATATATAATATAATATATATATATATATATATATATATATAATATATATATATATATATATATATATATATAAAATATATAATATATATATATAATACATATATGTATGTATGTATATGTATATATATATATATATATATATATATATATATATATATATATATATACATGTATATATATATGTATATATACATAAGTGTGTATGTGTGTGTGTGTGAGAGAGAGAGAGAGAGAGGGCATCTGGATAACTCAAAAATAACATTCATTTTATAACAATATAGCTGTTATCCTGCCTGTCATACCTGCCCTCACTTTCTCACGTGATTTGTAGGGTCACATTCTTGAGGCATTCCAACTGCAGGTGACTCATGGGACAGCTCCTGACAAGCTTATCGTCCCTCGAATACAAGTTATGACAGGTGAATCATATTTCTCGACGTGAGCACCATTGTAAATTGCCATGTGCCGCCATTACTGTTAAGCCTGAAGACAAAGAGGATTTGCGATGGACCTGTCCCTGCGGTTCAATTTTTCTTCTTTTTTTCTCTCTTTGTCTTGATATTCGTCTTTCATGTTCTTTGTTATTTTTGTTGTTCTTGATAAATTAATTGTAAATTGTTTACCTAACTTTATGTTCTCTTTTTGTCTTTGTTTCTTTTTTTTATCTTCTTCGTTAGCTACCTGTTCGATTCTCTTTATTGTAGTGTACGGCTGCGCAATCACCGACTCTAAGGCCAATCTCGCCAGGACTGACATTATCCTCGGGTGCCAAGTGGTTGAGGCCGATACTTGACCATGCCACATACCTGCCTCTTGTACCACGGAATAAATGATGTGGGGAACTCTGTGATGCTGCCTTTGACTTGGACGAGACGTTCCGGGCTCTTCTTCCACTAACGAAGAGGGCGCACTCACTGTGCACCCGCGTGACGCTGCCGCTTCGCCCGCCTTGCGCCTCGCCCGCTCGGCTCGAGTGCGCTATCACTTCGCAGTCCTCCCCCCCCCCTGAAGATCCTGGGCTATCAAGATCTCCGCTTTTTCAAGGAGCGGGCGCGCACCTCTGCGCACCCGCATGAGGCTGGTGCTTTACTTGCCATTTGCGCCTCGTCCCCCCGGCTCGAGTGCGCCATTATAAACCGTGACCAACGCCAGAAACATAGTTAATGTGGACTTGGTTATTTTTATAACCATAGTACGCATTTAAAACAAAAACTTATTACTTGGATGGCCAAATGCTGTAAATATGCACATTTTTCTCTTAAGTTGTGTATTACCAGTTTTCCTCTGTATCCTTTCCCTTATTTATTTTTTTTTATCATTCTATCTCTTCGGTGATGCTTCCAAAGTGTCATAATAACCCCTGAAGAGAGTAATGGTCGTCGCATAGTTTGTTTGTTTGTTTTCTCTCCTCTCTTTTCATGGCTGTTTGAGTTTTTTGGCTTGTCTTCCGACACTTACTTTGCGTATCTCCTTTTCGCGCCATGGAGGGGAGAAAAGTTCGGTCCTGACTTCTGTTGTGTACGGTGGTCTTGCTCTCAGTGTTATTTGTGCTCTTGCTTTGTGGACTTACGTCGCTTCGCGCCAGGATTGCTGAATTCCTGCCTCCCCAAAGTTAAGTGTTTTATGGTTGTGTATATGAGACGCCTGGTCTCTTTTGGAATTTGGCGTGTGAGACGGTGCATTGCCATCTGCAGGGTGCACTCTCTTTCACAATGTCCCAAAGCAGCACATTATGAAATCAAAGTGTCAGGGAGAATAAAAGAACCACTTCACATAGAAGGGACACTGCTTGAGGATCCGTACCTCCAGCGTGTCATTTAATGTTCTAAACTGAGTTATCACATAGTTTTCTTCTCTCAGCTGGAGGATCCGTACTCCCTGGGAGAAAAATCTTTTACAATCTCGCTCATAATAGTTTTAGGACCATTTTACTTTTTCTTGATGGGTTGTCTCGGGTGATTCCTGCCTTACTTTGTGGGTGTTCAGGCAGTCTTCATGATCTTGTGGCTCTTTTTTTTTTTTTTTTTTTTTTTTTGTGGCTCTTTTTTTTTTTTTTTTACTTGGCCTCCGTCTTTAAATGATTTCTCGCACACTGCATTTTTATAGTGTTTATCAGCCCTAGTTTGTTTCTGTAGTTATGTTTAATCTCTATTATAGGTTGGAGATTAACTTATGTAACTTAGGGATCCGTATGCTTTCGTGCTGACACCCTGAGTAAATACACTTATGGAGTTGGGACGCTAACTTATGGGTAATTACATTTTTGTGTGTTATTTTTAAGTACATCAGGTGTTGATTTTCACACGCATCACTCCCGCTGTGATAAATTGGTGATGAACACGTCTATTTTCATGACTGAATTACCTGTAGAACTCCTAAGTGAGTACAGTTTGCTCAATAAATAAATATCATACCGTCTTAGAGCTTTCACTCAGTCCTAGTTAGAAGAACAAATGATAATTACTCTTAAGTTTTGGTTCTGACCAAGGCTGAATGCTTGAAGCGTTCCCGGGCTCGGGTCTCTTAAACAACACATTGCTGGTAACTCTGATATCTCGCGACCCCTGAAAAGCTGTAAAAAAGCTAGATGAATCTGAGTATATTAAGCTGATATTCTAGAAGAGACCATAACTTATGCTATACCTGGGTTTCCGCTCCTAAAAACTCAAACTGAAGGGAAGAGGAAGCATTCTATCATCTTGCATTTCTCTTTCAAACACGTCTTCGCTCAGCCTACGTTATCTCCCTTTTCACATTTACACACTTACACATCCAACATTCAGCATACACATTCTGTATTTTCCTTCCACCCTTCTCTCATACAACATTCACACCCCCATACACAACACACACGGTTCCCCAACCTATTAATCGGGTGGTGGCAGCGTGCCGTAGGCCTGGAACCTTATATGTGTTCACTGCAGAAAACCCTATATTCTCGGTTGAGCCCGAACTCAAGCAGACGTATTGAAGTCTACTGAGTCTACGCCCCGCTACACTTATCATCTGTGTTTTCTTTATTTTACTTTTTGCCTTTCAAAGGTACAGGATTCCAGTAATTACAGATTTAACCCAAATTAACAAATATTTGCATTTCAAACTTCAGCCCCCCTAACCTTACGTGTACTTTAAAATTCAAAACGAAAATTTTATGATGAAAAATGACTAAAGATAGAGATATCTGGAATCCTTGTAGAAATTGGTGTGTAAAGTTAAACTTCAACAAACGCTTTGAACATATTGCCTTTCTGTTTACGCCTAATATACAAATTATGCTTCATATGTAACCTTCTATATCCAAACTGACGTGATTAAGGATTTATGTATATGTGTGTGAGTACATATATATATATATATATATATATATATATATATATATATATATA
>NC_051396.1:12939781-12942281 GCF_015228065.2 Penaeus monodon | reverse complement strand
AGGGAAGATCTAAACCCCGCCCGTGATTACCTGATCTTCAATCATACGTAAGATACCGAATTTGGCCATTTATCTCTTTTCCCCTTTTTCTGTCCTCTGCCTTTACCTCGCATTTCCTCTCGATGAAAAAAAGACATTGGAAAAAAAAACAAGGGAAGAAAAAAGGGTCATTTAAATATTTTAAAAAAAGCGGGAACAGAAGAGAGAGAGAGAGAGAGAGACAGACAGACACACAGACACACAGACAGACAGACAGACACACAGACAGACACACAGATAGACAGACAGACAGACAGACAGACAGACAGACGGAAAATATATCCCACAGGCGAAAATATCAAAGGAGATTTCCAATTTCTTCCCATGTCATAGATGATTGATGAACTGGGCGAAAATGCGAAGAATTCGTACCCAGAAAAAGGAGCTGATGTTTCTCTCTAAGACGAAAGAAAGCAGGGTGTTTGTACCGTGTCCAGCGAACTAGAGGTTTGTTTAAATCATCATTATCAGAAAGTAAATGTCAGGCGTTGATCTTAATTGTAATCCTCGTGAATTTTATGACGATTTATTCATATTCATTAGATTCTCGGTTCGATGAAGTTGTTATTGTTTTTTTTTCGTCTTGTGTGTGTGTGTGTGTGTGTGTGTGTGTGTGTGTGTGTGTGTGTGTGTGTGTGTGTGTGTGTGTGTGTGTGTGTGTGTGTGTGTGTGTGTGTGTTGTTTCCATGGTAGTGGATAAGTAAATATTTGGTAGAATTAGTGATAATGGTATTGATGATTATGATGGTGATATTATTAATGATAATGATGATATTAGTAATGATAATGATAATGGTAATTATGATGATGATGAGGAGGAGGAGGAGGAGGAGGACAATGGCGATTATAGTAATGATAAGGATAATGATAATGATGAATATAGCTACTAAAACGATAATCAACCAGCAAATGCAAATTCTCATTTAAAAAATCGCCGCAATGTAATTAGTAAGTGTACCTAATGATATGTGTCGAGAGTCTCTTCATACTTCCTGAAATGAGGGCAAAGTGTGTTGAGGAGTTGGTTTACATACAAGGGTTGCAGAAGAGAAAAAATGGGAAAATATAGCGTCTGCAAGTAGCTCGAAGTTTCCCCATTAGCAGATGATAATGATCGCTTGCTTCCCTTGAAATAAACACGGAAAGGGGGGAGGGGGGTTAAAGATTCATCATTACTTCGGCATATTTCGTCATCATATGTGGGAGCTTTCTGACAGAGAGGTGGGGTGGGGTGGGGGGTGAGGCAGGAAGACATGCGCTACTACTTCTGTTCATTACCTTGCAATATTTCCACGTCTGTTTATTCCCATGGTCGGACCCTCTGTCTATTTGTCTTTTCTATCTCTCTTCCTCTCTTTCCCTTTCTTTTTCTCTTTTTCTCTCTCTCTAACTCACTCTCTATCTATCTATCTATCTATCTATCTATCTATCTATCTCTTTCTCTCTCCCTCTCTCACTCTCTTCTCTTCTTCTTCTTCGTCTTCTCTCTCTCTCTCTCTCTCCCTCTCTCTCTCTCTCTCTCTCTCTCTCTCTCTCTCTCTCTCTATATATATATATATATATATATATATATATATATATATATATATATTTTATAATATATATATATCTACATTGCGTGCGTGTGTGTGCGTGTGTGTGTGTGTGTGTGTGTGTTTGTGTGTGTGTGTGTGTGTGTGTGTGTATACATACACTCACACACACACATACACACACACACACACACACACACACAACACAACACACATATACACACACAATATATATATATATAATATATATATATATATATATATATATATATATATATATTATATATATATATATATATATATATATATATATATATATATATATATATATATATATATATATATATATATATATATATATATGTATATATATACATATATATATATAATTTTTCATCTTTTCTCTTCTTTTCTCTCTCTCTCTCTCTCTCTCTCTCTCTCTCTCTCTCTCTCTCTCTCTCTCTCTCTCTCTCTCTCTCTCTCTCTCTCTCTCTCTCTCTCTCTCTCTCTCTCTCTCTCTCTCTCTCTCTCCTCTCCTCTCCTCTCCTCTCCCCCGAGACTCATTATGGCAGTGATTACATAAGCGTTCCTTCTGCCTTGGTTCAATTTAAAGCTTAATGAATAAACTTAGGAGGAAAATTTATATCCGAAGGCAAGTCTTTCTGCTGAATGATGTAGTTACTGTCTCCATCTTGATAACGAAATGCATTAAATCCCGGATTCCCATCCTATCTGCATGGCTTTCATCAGACAACGAATATAAGGGCTCAGGGAAGTTGCTTGCGTATTATCAGAGATTTTAATATTGCACATTCTTCAACGCACACGCCATGTCGATAGAAACAAAGGAAGTAGTAGAGAGGGTATTCTAAGGGTGGGAAATGGTAGCTAAGATCTATATAAAAGCAGAAACGAGAGGAAACACCAAG
>NC_051396.1:12914781-12932281 GCF_015228065.2 Penaeus monodon | reverse complement strand
TTATATATATTACTACATTGGTTTCCAATCATAGTCACACAGTCACCCACTCAACCATCCATCCACACACACCACCAGTATTATTTAGATTTTTTTTCTCTCTCTCCTTTTTATCTCGTTTTTCCCCTTTATTCCTCAACTTTTGCTCTTCCTCTTCCCTAATACCCTATTCCTGTCTGTCCCTCCTCTACTCTCCCTCTTTTTCTTTTTCTTTTTCCATTCCCCTCTTCCTCTGCCTTCTGTTCCCCTTTCTGAGTTCGCGGAAGCCTAGTTGCATCTGAAAGGGCGAGAGAGATAATTGCTTTTGTAATTTTTGGCATGTGTTAATCATCAAATCATTCTGTCGACTTATTGCAGTTTTGTTATTATTGTGTCCGTTCCTATGCTGTACTACTGTTTTATTGTTGTTTTGTGTTGTTCTTCTCTTCCTAGTTTCATCTGTTTTGTTGTCTTAATAGTCTGTCATATTTCGTGTTGTTGTTTCTTATGATTCCTTTCATTCTCTTATCCTTTTCATATATATTTCTACAGTTTTTCTTTGTTGATTTTCTCCTGTCTGTTGGTCTTCGTGACATTTACGTTTTCCTCCATCGCCTTTCTATTTTTTTTTTTACTCGTTAACGGGGCCTTTGCGTTCCGTCTCATCATACCCATGATTGCGGCGGCCTCTCCTGGACCTGAATTTATAAAAGCCTTGGCAACCAGTGAAGATGTAGTTTAATCGTAGATTTTGTGTTCACCCGTGTTTACGGCTAAAGCTAAGTGCACTTTTATGTACAGATTGTCTTTTTCTGTTGTGTGTGTGTTTATGATCGGTGTGATTTGTGTGTGGCTGTGATAATGTTTCCCTTTTGAGTCTTTTATCGCCATGTCTCGTTCTTATTCTAACTTTCTTCACTTACTCGAGTTCCCCCATCCTTCCTGTCTTCCTATTTTCTTCAGTAGCCTCTTACGCTACATTGTTTTCACTATTTTGATAATTGAAATGTCACTGTCTTTATTATATCGTTTGTAATTCTCTCTTTTTTATTACTTATTTATTCATTTATTTGTTTGTTTGTTTGTTTGTTTATTTTTGGCTTACAGAGATAGCGCAGTTTTATAATAGATTTTCCTCTGCGCATTCCTTACGACACTTTCGCCCTCCCTCCTTGTTTCCATACCGTTAACAACTGTTTGCTTTTGTGTGGCACGGGTGTGTTAATATTTACGTTGTAAGTGCGTGGCGAAGTTGGCATGATGATTTGATGCATCAGTAATTGTTACTATTATTAGTAGCTAATTATTATACTTTAAAAACATTAGAACATGAAGAGTAACTCGTTTCACTATCACCTCACCACACTTCATCGTCACATCACTATACCGTTAGCGTCATCTCATTTCACTGTCAGACCTTAACTTCATGTCACCATCACCTTATATATCACTGTAACTTCAACTCACTTTATTACCTCACGTGTCGTCACAGTTTGCCGTCACCTCACCATCATTGCTACCTCACTCCACCGAACCACTAATTTTGGAATAGTTTCAGTTTCCCGCAGCCATTTACTACAAGAAAAATTATCGCTCATTAAAAGACCGCGGGTACGTCTACAAAGACATAAACTAGGAAATTTTGTGGACCCCAAGGACTCGACTGTCCATACGCAGAAAATAGAGCAACTGCGGAGGGACTTGAAAGAATGGCCCAGGAGTCTGGCATGGGGCCTGAGTCTTAGTACTTTTCCCGCTATTTATTTATTAAGGAATACGAACAAAGTGCCCTCCACATTTTTTTAAGCTGCCCAGCTGTATCCGCCACAAGGTGAGAAGAAGAGGGAGTTATCCCATGTCCCATCTAATGAGGCGAACAACTCTGATACGAGCGACTCCGATTAAGGTAGGGATTTATGAAACACATCATGTATCCGCTGTATCTTTTTTGTGTGTGTGTCTGGTGCGATATTTCCATGCGATTCATAGTAAAATAATGTTACTGAGTGTATGATAACTTACTGGTGTTTACAGTAAGCATAATATCTGCCTAAAATACCGGTAATTAATGAGTGCAGAAAACATGGGAATTAATGCATATCGTAAGGTAGAGTTAAGGACTTCAGTATACCTTAGTATATTGTATATAGTTAAAGAAAATGCCGCGTATATCTTAACTATATGAAGCGAAGGCAACTGCTCCTTAACAGCCATTTATACGAAATTGCCGTATTGGCAATTACAAGAGGAAAAAATATATGGCCAATCACAGTTTCAGAGAATAACGTCATATTTCTCTGACCAATCATAACTTGAATACTATGGGTACCTATGCGTTCCGCAAATGAAGTTACAGTTTGTAACGTACCGGTGTTCAAGGTGGTATAGGTCTTTGCTCTACCAGCAGGCTGGTATAACCCAAGTTGATGTTCTTCAGAAGCACAAGTAAGTTAACTCCAGATGACAGTGCGTCGTGTTAAGCGAAATGCACAAACACAAGATTTTTTCATTATTTTTATAGCCGTATATCGCGAACCGGCTAAACGAATGTTTGTCGCACAAAGGGACGAGTTTACGGGTAGAATGGTTAGAAGCCGGCATAATGTATTATAGTTAAAAGGGCCATAATCTCCCAGAACTTGTAATAATTAACCGATATTGTTGGAAATGACGCCTAACACCTTAAACACAGAATCTGAACTTAGCAAGTTGTAGAACACATCATTCTGTGAAAGTTTTCTTCTGTATAATTTTCTTCGCAAACTGATAATGGTAATAAAGAAGGTGTAAAATCCAGGAAACGCAGCAACTTTATGCCCCAAAAATAAAAAGTCATTGAAAGCGACGGAAAATCGGACAGATTCGTAACGAGGGAAATCAAATGAACCAATTAGATTTGCGGCTGGAACGTGACATAACAATAGTCAATGAAGTTCAGCACAATAGAACTATTCAGGTATGAAATAGGTCATCACGTGACAATAGAAGCTGGACCTAGAAGGCCCAGGTTGAAATTCAAATCATGACTAGACAGTGTGTCGGGTGTGACCATAACTTTTTTCGATTTCATTGCAAAATATCGAAATAACGACGTGAGTTTATTATACCCGCGAAATCACGGTGTACTGCCTGTGGAAGTACAGTGCCCGAACTGTAAGACAACGTGTTGTTGCAGAAAAGCCAGACACCAATCCATCATCAGTATCACGACTCCGCCAACAACGACCGGGAAGACTCCGAGATAAATGCTTGAGGTAAGGTGTGGGTAAAACTGTTATTGGGACTGGGCTCTCTCCTTATGAGATGAAGATTTTGTGGATCAGCTTAAGGGGCGAAGCCCCCAATATCAACCAAAAACGCGTCAGTATTTGTTGTTTGCTTGGGCTCTATCCTGCCAGAACATAGGTGAAGATTTTGTAGACCAGGCGGAGAGATGAGTAGGGGCGGCAGCCCGCCCCCACCCCCCAAAGAAAGTTTTTTTTTAAGGGGCGAAAGCCCCTTCTATAACCTGGAAGCGATTGGATATATTGTGTTCTCCCGTGTGTTACCGAAATATCTCGACCCCCCCCCTAAATTCCCAGATATTTATCATGCACTCCCCACCTATCGGGACCGATATCGCAGCTATGCTTCGTTTCCAAAGGAAATAAATGCTAGATTCGTTCGAAATACGACGAAAACTATGGGAAAAATATATTGCTCATTGGAAAAATTGGTATTAGGTGTCATTTCTAAATTTACCATTTAACCTTATAAGATGATACGACAATGTATAAATGCCAGTTTCAGGTCGTTCTCGGATCACGTTCACAGCGAACGGCAAAAATGCGCAAGAAACCAGTAAAAAGTAAGTCGTTGTCCGTTGTCCGTTTTAAGTGTTATAGATTGTGATTGAAAATCTTGCTTGTTGCATATTTCGAAAAGTATAATGTTTTAACGATATAACATATATAAGCGAAGTAATAAAAGTAATGCGATCGTCGTCCGTGCCGTGTCCGTTGTATATACCTGTAGACGTACTAACCCGCCTTCCGATGCTCTGGCGAAGACAAACTGTCTAAGCAATTGCATGATAATAACAAATATTTACATGGCGGAGAAATCCCGTAACATAATTTAGTTTCACGTATTTTTGTTTTTTCTCTCTGTAACTAATTTGCGATTAGTTGGAAGCAACACGACCTACACTTTTGCCAACAGAGATGGGGGTTTGTTTAGGCTTAATGAATCTCAAGAGGATTACTTGTACATATGCTTTTTTGTTTTCTTAATATTTAAACAAAGAAAATTAAATGAACGGGAACGACAAAGGTTACGTAAGCAATACTTTCTAATAGAAATGATGCTCTAAATGCTAGAAATTTCCCTCGGAAGAGAGAAAGAGAAATCCATCAATATAAGCGATAGATATGCACATTTAATTCGTATAAAGAACCGCCTAAGTTATATAGGTAACCATTTCAACGACTAAAATACTCATCCCAGTATCACAATTACCTTTTTTCTCATCAGCCATTTGAATAGACATATATGAATTTTAAAATGAACATGCACATACACTCCAGGTAAATCCATTAGCAAGACAGATTTGCATAGGCGTGTGATAGATTCAATGTCTTAATTTCAATATTATGTTCAAAATATTTTTCAATACAATAATAATTCCAGTGTCAATCCAAATCCTTTGGATGGTTAGAAGTGGAATGGGAACGGAAAAATATGAAAATATTCACAAATGTGACCATTTCGTCATCTAAATTTCAATAATTTTTGCTCACATTATATTAACTTTCTACCAAAATAGGAGGATTTCTCGGTGGTTTCCAGAAAGGAGTTTAAGAAATGCTCGCACCACAAAAGTTTTTTTATTAGAGTAGAAACGACCATTTTTTTTTTTGTCACTATCCCTACTTAATCATGTTTTTTCTTCTTCTTTCTTTACTTTTTTATTACTTTTTGAAGGATCATTATCATTTTAACCGTTATTGAAGAAGCATTTTTCCCGTAGTGAGCTGTGCCTTTTCCTCTCAAAGCTCAAATAGAGATAAAAAGATTGTAATGAAAAATAGGAAAAAGAAATATGTGTATAAAAAGATGAACAAGCAAAGGGTTGGCGGCCTGCGTTAGTGTGTGAAGGTATATGTGTATCGCCTGGGTGAGCTTGGGTTCAACTGCGTTACTCCGCTTTAAACCATTAGATGGAAAGGAATGTCCGTAGTGTAGATATTAATCCCCTTGGCCTGCGATCAGCAACCACCACCCGATTAAATGGTCTGTGAACTGTGACTGTTATCTTTGTGGATACGAACGTTTGTGTAGAAGAATGGAGGAGGGAACGATTGGAGAGTGTGCTATATATTCGGCGTCTGTGTGATTCGTCATCGTAGAAAGAGACGGTAGTGAAGTTCGGCATCTGCATGTATACTATGAAGAGAAAAGATTAACCAAAACTCTGATTGTGTAGTAATGAAAGATTTATCTGTTTTGTTTGTGGCTGTGGATAAGCGGAATAACTCTTTTTTCTGTTCCAAGTCAAGGCTAGGAAAGGTTGTATTTCAAGTGTGCACTGATTTTATTTGCAATTATGGTTTTGAGAAAAGATGAGAGCTAGTCCATTTAGTAGTTCATATTTTTTAATAATGAGTACTCAACAACTGGGCACAAGGTATGCTTTTGGGTATTTAATTTGAGTTTTTTATGGGGTATCACAGAATTCGGTTTGAGACAGGGAGATTAGAGGCCAATGGAGCCAAGATACAACAATATGTACTAAAATATATACACAGGTCTGGTCCTTGTGGCAGGTTGTCCACAATGCCGATGATAATCACCGTTCTAAAAACATACTCGTACACAATGCAACTAATTTAGCATCAATGTAAATCAGGGAGGAGATGTAGGCAAGTTACAGTTAGAATGCCTTGCTAATATTTACATACAGGGGCTGCAGCGAGTATCAAGACTACGCTGTGACAACTGGCTCGTAATGTGGCCGTAATGCAATACTCGCAACCGGGACTCTAATACAAATGATTCTCTTGGAAGAATACCTTACATAGTAGCGTAATCACAGCTACCCCTTTCCGCAGGAGAAACAATGAGTGCTAGTCAGCGCCGCAACAATTCTCACCATTACAAGTGTTTTACCTCAAGCAGGGTCCCTTGTTTAATGAAAGTCCTGGGCCCACAAGACATTCAAAGATAGTGCTTGCGTCTTTAAACCACCTGGAGACTAAGGTTTCTGTAACTTGAATTATATTGGATAAGACTGACAAAATGTCATTTGGTTCCATTAATGGAATGGGTTGTCTACAGCTAACCCATGGTCTTGTTCCTAACACACCTTTCTTCTACACAAAACAAAATAACACACACAATAAGATAGACACAAGGGAAGCACAAGGAGTATAAAAGGAAACCAAGAGTAAAAATTAGTGCGTTTTCTTCCCTTTCAGGTTCACCGCTACTCAGAGCTGTGCTGCAGGTAAACCATCGGTGACGTTGGAAGAGACAGCAAGGAACGTTGACAGATGGTAACGGTTGACCGCGCTAGGCATGCTCCAGACACGGCTGTAAAAAGGTAATTACGAGGCATAAAAGCGAAGTAAAAAGATAGAGAGGTAAAGAAACCGAATCTGAGATGCAATATTTTTCGAGAGCAACAATCACGTTATCTACAGATGATTCATAATTCACAGTAATTTTTTAATCTGCTATACCCGTGACAATGGATGTAGCTGCCATTCTGTCAATTAATGTCTTTTTCACTCAGAGACACTTATGTAACTTACGATATTACCCTCTTCCCACGCATTCTATATTTTGAGGATCCCTAATGGCAATGCAGCAAGTAATCAATCCCTTAATTTCATTTTTTAGATACCAGTCTGATGACTATGATTTTTTTTTCAGAATGCATCGGTTTCTTACAACATTATTGCTTCCGATATCAAATAATCGTATCTTCAGTCTCCTTTTTTTCTTTTCTTTTCCATCGACTTTTCTTCCTTTTTGTTATAACTTCCCTACAGACTCAGCGGACCAAGAATATTGCTAGAACCCTTGACACTAACTACACCACTACCGCCGGCCCTTCCCTTCTCTTGCAGTCTGTCTATATCAACCTACACCAGTACACAGTTAAAGCCTCCTTGTTTTCTTTCTATTTCCCTTAACTCTTGCGTTGTCCAGTTGACGATCCCTGCCCTGTATCTCACTGTTGCTACCGCCCGTGAGTTCATAGCTGCGGATGTTTTCTTTCCATTCTGTCTTGCTTTTAGGACCTTCCGTGTTCTCTCTCTCTCTCTCTCTCTCTCTCTCTCTCTCTCTCTCTCTCTCTCTCTCTCTCTCTCTCTCTCTCTCTCTCTCTCTCTCTCTCTTCTAATCTTCTCTCGATCATCTCTTTCTTCTTGGAATCTTCACTTTTAAAGAAAAAAAAAAATATTTATATTTCTCGTTCTGTTCTAACGTTATTTTATCTTTTCCTTTGTGGCAATGGAATATGATCAGTGTAGGATATTGATTCTTAGCGTAGCTGTTGCATACTCTTCAATATTGAATTACTTTGCGTTTTCCTAGCTAAAATTCTTATGTTCTGTGTTGGCTAAGGTTTGATTAATTTGATTATGATTATTTTTATATTGCTATCATCATTATTCTTAATATCATTACTATCATTATTACTGTTATTATCATCATCATCGTCATAGCTATGATCACTATCATAGCTATTTTATCTCTGGTACCAAGAAAAAAATAGGGAGAAGGGAGGCAAAAGTTAGAAGGAGGAGGGTGAAATAGGGGGAAGAGAAGTACCCCTTTTTCCTGTGGAATTTCCAAAAAATGGATCCCGTTTTTTATCATTTTTACAATAATCTTATCAACCTCATCACTATTATTAACCAGCATTAGCATTACCAGTGCCATCAATGCCTTTATACTACACCAATTCTCTCCTATCCTTCTAGTTAAAACATATTCTCTATACCTGATAACATATGTCAGCTGTTGCATCGTTAACCTAGCATTGTTACCTTTACAATAGCATCAGCTAACGATTCACTTAAGTCATACACACAAACGAGAAATAACACTGCATTCGATAATCTTTTCGTTTTGAAAGCGTGTTTATTTAATAGCAACGGAACTGGACAAGTTGCTGTAAACACATAGAGTCAATTAAAACAGTGAGGTCTAAAGATTTCGTACTTTGACTGCACTTCCTTGTCTTTTGTGTGATATGTTCAGGTTCTATTGTCATTTTCGTTAATGCGATTATCTTTATTATCATAACCGTTAGTTATTATTGTTATTATTAGTATTATTGCAATTATCACTTTATCACTATCATCATCTGTCTCATCCTCATTATTATTCTCGCTTACTCTCGTTTTTTCTTTCACTCTTTTTTTTTCGTTTTTTCTTTTTCTTTTTCGTTTTTTTCTTTCTTTCTTTTCTGTCTTTCCCTTTTAACGTGTATTAAGCTTATCGTACACGTTACACAATGAAAATAATAAATGAGTGAAACATTGTCAGTAGATAACATAGACAGTTATTACTCTATCTTTTTCCTAGGTACTACTACTATTACTGTTGCTATTATTGTTGCTACAGATTGAAAATGTGTCTTTCGGAACGAGCAAAAAAGGGAAATACATTTCGTTCACTTTAAAGTCGGACATTTCGAAAACAGAAGCTGAAAAAGTATTTCGCTCAAAAAGAGTGGCACAATTTAATTATCATATTTTTCACAATACGTATATCCAATTAAATCTGTTTCACTGTCAATACAGCCATAAATACCATTTGTATTTTAGCTACTGTTATTAAAATCGTTATTACATTGCTATATTCATGTTGGTAAGAACTGTTATCGTTATTATTGATTTCCTTATCGTTCACTATTATTCGTTATTATTTTTGTTGTCAGTGTTGCTTTGATTACTATCATCATCGTCATTATTATTATCAATACCGTGGCGGTGCAGCGGTAACGTACGCGGCCGGGGACCCTGAGGGTGGGTCACTCAGCGGAACCCAGCGAGTTCGAATCCTGCCCAAGGGGTCGAGATTAGAAGAAGGGCGTTCACTCGAGGCAACGTCTGCTAGAACCAAATTCCTTCGAGAGCGTCGTCCTAGACTGGCGAGACAGATCGTGATGTTCATTTTTACTATTATAATTATTATTATTATTATTATTATTATTATTATTATTATTATTATCATCATCATCATCATCATCATTATATTTTACTCATAATTATCATTATTATTGTTATTATCATTTTATTATTATCATCATGTTATCTTTATTATTATCATCATGTAATCTTTATTATTATCATTTTATATTGTTATTATTATTATTATTATCACTATTGTTATCGTTATTATTACTGTCATAATTATTATCATAATAGTTGTGTGTTCACACACACACACGCACATATATATTTTTTGTTCTTTTTCTTTTTCTTTCAACATCCATTAATTGTACTACATATCATAGGCGTCTCTCAATTCACTATTGAAAGGTTATTTGGAAGTCTCACCTTTACCTGATTGGATGCCCTTCTTAATCAACAGCGGTCAGTGCGCTAACAGGTGTGCCACGGCGGCGACTTCTCCTACGACACCTGCGCTCGACCTCTCAAGGTGATATGTCGTTTTCTCGCCATGAGATCGGGCTTGAGCCACCAGTCAGAGCGTAGGCATTTTTACGACTGCCGCGCCGGTCGGAGTCCAACGAACCACTGCTCTAACCACTGGACTATTGCGGCACACACAACACACACACACACACTTATATATACTTTGTGTTATATACATATATATACATATATATATATACATACATATACATATACATATATATATATATATATATATATATATATATATATATATATATATATATATATATATATATAGTACATCAAAGCACAGAGTCATAGGTATAACGATCTCTCTCTCTCATTTGTTTCTTTTTCTTCTCATTTCGTTAGGGGAGAACTTCAACGAAAGGTGTTGCAGCTTCACAAAGGAACCAGCTCTTCGCATCCTGATAACAAACGTCCAAGAAAATCATTCTACTTTACCTTATATAATTCTAAGGAATTACCCATCAAAGAGATCGTCGTTGATTTCATTCCGTGTACCTCGTCTTGAAAACACATCTAACCATATTTCAAACTTATCCATACTTAATCCAAATTCGCAGGCATCATGATCGAATGATTTCATCTTAATTGCATCTCCTCTAAAATAGATTTTCGTAGTGTCAACATCTTGTACCCAAACTTGCATTCTTTAGCTCGCGGAGGCAATTTACAAAAGCTTTCTTTTAATGAAAGCTGAAGAATTGAAAATGTTTCTTTCAACATTTTGTACTGGCTACGACAAGTCAATTACAAACTTTTATGAAGAACGGCAACAGCGCCTCCACTTGCAGTTGCAAGCGAGGATTTTTTCCCGTTTTTAATTTTTTTTGTTATTTTGTTACACGTGTATGGCTTCAGTTGTGTGCGTGCGTGCGCGTGCGTGTGTGCAATAAGTGAGTGTGTGTATGTCTGTAGGTTTGTGTGTGTGAGGAGGGAAGGTGTATATACGATACATGTATGTAAACATATACATATAGAGAAGGGTAAGTGAATGGGTAACTATATACGGGAGTTTTGGGTTTCTACAAATACTGTCACAATTTACATGTCGACGAAAAAGTTAGTTAATAGCTATCACCATTCAGGGTAACACAATCAAATTTCTTTTTCTCAGAGACAAAGACGGGTTGTGTTTCCCGAGCATGAAATTTAAAAGAGGAAAGAGAGTAAGGGCGGTAAAGAGAGTAGGAGAGAAAAGAGTGAGAGAGAGACAGAGACAGAGAAAAATAGGGAGAGAGAGAGAGCAATGGAGAGAGTCAGAAACGGAATTGAAGTAAATTCTAACAAAATTTGTATATCGCGTCTGAATGGGAGCCAAGTTCAAACAAGTTATTTTCTTTTTTTTATCCCCAGTTCCCTATTTTCCGTTCTTCCTTAAGCTCCATCAACACCATCATTATGGACTGTGATTAGCTTGTCATCACCATTCACTTGTTTCATTATTAAGGTTATTATCAACACAAACGTCATTGTTATTAAAGTTAGCAATGCCATAGTAAATTAACTCTTCTAACAGGATTACAGTATGTTATTCATTAACACTTTTTTTTATAACACTTTCTTCTGTAACTATGAACCAATCATCGTTAGTGAGACAAAGGAAATATCTCTTCGACTCCAGCATTTTTTTGTTTTGAATTGTTTTTGTTTAGATTTTTTTTCGAAACAAGCAAGTGATGACTAACAGGTAAAAAGAGTTGGTGCCGCTTTGTAGAATCTCGTCAGCTAACGAAGCAAAAAGGTACCATCAGTTAGGCGTAGATACACGTCCTCGTTAGTGTGAATAGATGTTCGCGGGAAGAAGTAAGTAATATCGGTCTGCAGATGAGCACTAATTAACCAGTGTCTTCATTTTTTAGGGGTTGAGCTTTATAGTTATATGATTTTGTTGGTTGATGTTATACGTTTTGTACATTCGTGGGTGGTTATAGGAAGAAACTGATACGGTAAAAAGTGGTTAAAATATCGGAAACAGGAACATCAGAGTCAGTGCTAAAACCTGGATAATGATAGTTAAAGAAAATCACAGAATTTGATAGCATTGTCAAGCTTAGAACGAGAATAGTTTGAATACGTTGGTCGAATCTGAATACACAAATGAAATGTCGATTGATTCTTCTCTGACGAGGAATAAATGAAAGCATTTCAGAAAATATAATGGCAATATTAAGCTAAAAAGGAGAGCGGTTTGAATCTTTGTGTCCAAGTGCTGTGCAGTGATACATCTTCAATGACGAGGAATATAGTGTAGCTTCTTGGTCGATAGTAAAAATCCTCTTAATTCAAATAATGGAGACAATCCAAAATATCCAAAATTTGTTAGACATTTTGTCCCGTGTATCAACAATACAATACATCACAGTACATAACGACAACAGATCTGTAGATATGCTGTAATGGGAACACAGAGGTCAAGGCTGCATCATCTGAAGGGACATCTCCAGAGAATTCTGTAGTCGTGGCAACTTATACACTGAGAATATTAGATGTTAAACATTTAGCTTGTATAAAAGAAACAAAGCCACTATTCTAGTTGTATTTTATTTTGTGTGTAGACGTTACGGTGTTTGAATGTTTCTTTAAAGAGGCTTATATACGCGGGTAAGAATAGAGATAAACAGATGGTGAAAGCTCGTTGTACAAAGCGAAAATAATATATTATGATATAAGTATAATAACAGTCAAGTCAGTGCCATCAAAAGAGCAAGAGGAAAGGCAAGGGGAGTTCATAAAGATTATGCTTCTGTCACGATCGACGAGAGAAGGCAAAGGCTACGCGGAAAATAGAGGCATCAAACTAATTCACAAACAACAGAAAAAACAAAATCTTAACAAATAGGAATTCACGGATGCTATAATTGCGTGTGCGTGCGTGCAATAGACCAATGCTGTGGGAGAGAAGTCTTACTAACCCAGCGTTCATGGCTCTTCGATACTAGTCACGTAACCGGAGTTATATAGTGACCGAGATGAAATGTCTTCCTTTGGTTTCACTTCTTTGATCTCGTCTGTCTTGTCGTATACATATCACAAACAGATTGGAAAGAAGCCAGTCTGCTTGCGAAATCCATTTTCCCTTCATAACCCACGCTCATTCATGTTTAAACACAAGAAATCATGTTCCAAAATAAGGACAAAAAAGTGTATGAACGCGAAAATATGGAATGTATATCACCTAACTTTTGTGGAGTATCTTAAAAATACACTAATGAATGTGAAAGTTCTGAGAACAAAATTTTAAAAAAATGGAAACGCAAGAAAATACAGTTACACAAAAATACATATATGTATTTTTAGAATAAAAAAGACGGAGGTAATTCATCTTCGTCGAATGCTTGCGCATGCCATCCGTTGTCACAAATATCTAAGAAGAAGAAACGAAATACAAACAATATTTTTGAAAGCTGATTTTGTTGACCGGCGAAAATTGGAGCGTTGAAATAGATGCTTGTGGGGGGGGGAGGATACGGAAGAGGTGGAGAGAGGGGATGAATAGGGAAGAGGGGAGAGGACGGGATAGGTGGGGAGAGAGGAGAGATGGGGTGAGGGTGGAGGGTATGTGCGAGTTGCAAAAGGATATAGGAAGGCAATTACGGATGCTTTGGTGCTATTATTTCCCTGACAAGCAACGAGCAAAATCAGATTAGGTTGACAAACAGAGGGCAGAGAAACAGGAAAACAAATATAGATGCATATTTATGTGTGTGTGTGTGTGTGCGTGCGTGTGCTCGCTTGTGTGTGTGCGCATGTGCGTGCACGTGCGTGTGCATAAATACACACACGTGTGTGTGTGTGTGAGAGAGAATATATATCTGTGTGTGTGTGTGTGTGCTTGTGTACGTGTGTACTTGTGTTCGTGTGTACATATGCTATTATATATTTATATTATATATATATATATGTATATAATATATATTTATATATATAAATATATATATATATATATATATATATATATATATATATATATAATTATATGTATATATATTTATATATAGTGTGTATATATGGTTTATCTCTTCCTTATTTTTTGTTACTTATTTTTCTCGGTATCATTATAATGTGGAATCAATCTCTTCTCTGTTACGGAATTATTTCTCAGTTCTCTTCTCTCTCTTCTCTTTGCTCTCTCTCTCATCCCTCTCTCCCTCTCTCCCTCTCTCCCTCTCTCCTCCTCTCCTCTCCCACTCTCTCTCCCTCTCCCCCTCTCTCTCCCTCTCCCCTCTCTCTCCCCTCCCCCTCTCTCTCCCTCTCCCCCCTCTCCCTTTCCCCTCTCTCTCCTCTCTCTCCCTCTCCCTCTCTCTCCCTCTCCCCCCTCTCTCTCTCTTTCCCCCTCTATCTCCCTCTCTCTCCCTCTTCCCCCCTCTCTCTTTTCCTCCTCGGGTGATTGCTATCTCTTCAATAAACCACATTTCTAGGGAACACATTTAGTCCCAGAGCAACAAACAATCAATTGTGCGGTTCGGTAATTTGATGCGTTCTATCTGTAGCATACAACAATTTCCTTTTTCTTAAGTCGTGTTGTTATATTGCAACACAAACGATCGTAGACTCTATTAGGTTCCGTTGCGCTTTATAAACTGAACCCTTTAGAAGCCTAAGGGATTTATCAATTGTAGACAATTTAGACAAGAATTTTTTCGTGTTTCACTTATTATCGCTTTATGATTATCCAAGGCCCCTTCTTGATTGTTCACCCGACTAAAACCATTTATCATTTTTGATATTTCACCGAGACTAATTGCTGCTCCAATGCCACATCCCTCATAGCCAACCACCTAACTACTGTATTGCTATTCTGCGTGGAGTAGTAAACAATGGAGAACTGTGAACTAACGTCAACACAGAATGCTTTGAAGATTCCGCAGTTGCCAACAGTACCTCATATCCAGTTATATCAACTCCAAAGACACAGAAACACGAGGTCGCGAGACACAAGAAGTGTTTGGATAGCGGGAATCTCGGCGCTGGAGCATGGTTCGGTTACCATAAAGTCTGTCGAGCTGTGGCGGTGAGACAATGCAACGGAAATTTCGAAAAGTTTGGTGTTTGCTTTATTCTACTTGGATTAATGTGAACCTCCGCCTTTCCTTCTACTTTGCTGGAAAACCTGTACTCTGAGTTATCTCTAGATCCCTCCGTATAGAACGTCTGAACAATCACGAGAAGGAACAAAAGGCGGGGTTCTGGCCCGGGAGAAACACTTGCTAAAAGTGCCTGTGCCCTTTAAAGTGCAGTCACCAGAAGAATCAATCCGTTCTGAAAATCTGTAAAAGTGACAGGTCAGGCAGATGTAAAAGTGCACCTCAAAACAAATTTTTCTTCTCCTTATTTTTTCCTTTCAAGGTTTGTTATTTCAGCAAGCGAATGTTGTTTTTACGTGAAGTATTTTTAAGCAGTGGAAACGAAACAAAGCTGGAGAAAATGCATGTATTCACGGAACAGTTCTTCGAATGTCTTTTTGTCTGACGTTGTGTGTGTGTGCGTGCGTGCGTGTGTGTGTGCGCGTGCGTGCGTGTTTGTGTGTGGCTCACGGCCAGCTAGATATCAGTAGTAAAATATCCGATCGAAGCCATCACAGTGTAGTGGATTGGCTGTCATGGACCGGGAATTGCCATCTATACCATGGCGATTAAGCCCCCTGGCTCTTGCTGTGCCTGGTAACACAGAGGGATGATACCCAGGAAATCAGACTGTGGACTGTGTAATATTACACATTACACAGTCACTTGGAGAGTGGCAGTTAACGAGAAACCTTTAATATTCCACTGTAGTATACTTGGGTGGCGTAGGATCACACTATTTTAAATCAGATATATCTCTGTCGCTAAAGACGTCAGTGTTATACGGAATCAGATGCCTCAGTGATTGGTGATATTAGACTCAATGGTGATATCCTCACCAGCATCCTGGATCCTCATGTGACTCATCAACATCTCTCGCACCTTCTCACGGTAAACTTCTCGGCCTCTTCATTTGTTCTCACTAAATCTGATTCTGATTGGAAACACTAACCTCCGATAACTATCGCGTTGGAGATGTCTGATGGAATAGTTTGTTTGGGAGGTGCATGCTTCCTGTTAAGAGATCAACAGGCGCGGGAGGAGGGGAACAAAATCTAGTTGCCTTTCGTTAACTCCGTGGGCCCTGAGAGCCACTTCCTAAGAGAATAAGCAAGGCTCCAGGCATGATGTCTCTGGGCACAGCTGGTGCACTAGCAAGCAGATAGTACCGGCGCACGCTCCAGTATAACATAGATAGCTGCATATACGACTTGAGCCTAGCCCTACAAGTGGCCAGAAGTTGGCCATATTCTAGCACATTCTTGTTTGATATGAGGTGCCTCATGTTGAAAGCATTTGCCGGACCTAAGCAAGGTTAAGAGCGTAATAGCAGGTGGCGCTAGCCAAACACTTATCACCTGGTTCTCGCCTCTAGGTTCTTCCTCTACCCCATCTTGTTGACTGCTTTTCTCTTTTAAACTCTCTTTTCTCTTTCCTCTCTCTTTTACTTTGGATACGACGAATACTCCGCCATCTATAGTTGACGTGTAGACTTCCGCTCCGGAGCATAAATAAGAAGTAAAGATCAATAACGCAAATGTAACTCGTTGCATGTATATCGTTTTATTAAGGATGTGATTTTGAGCAAATAAAATTCTGTATTTTTTCATTCCTATGTTTGCTTACATAACATTACCGCAGCAATATTACATAAACTGAATAACATTACATAACAAGTAATCTTCAGCATACACCCTCAAGTCCAATTCAGTTAGGTGAGATTTGTCCTAGTTGACGATACTATACTATAACGGCATAAAGAGAAAAACAGAGTAGCAACGTGAGACCAGGGTATATACGGAAACAGCGGACTCGAACCCTGTTTCTGCTCCTGTTATAACTACGAAGCACACGGGATTTTTGCCATGTGATCAAGGAGTTGACAAGCTGCTTACGTCTTGGTTATTGCAACTTATATTTCCTATACTTGCCATTTTTAGTATACGAAGATTTCTTGTGTTCGAAGTTGGAAACAAGGGGGAGGTTAGAGTACATATACTGAGAAGGAGAAAGGGAGAGATAGAGAGAGAGGGATAGTATTAAATATAGATAGTGAGAAAGTGACAGGGAGAAAGAGGAAGGAAATGAGAGAGGGAGATGTAGAGAAAATAACTAGCAGGCGGATGATAGAAGGAGAGGAAGAAAGAGACAGACACACACTACCCTACCGATGGAAACAGGGCCTCATCTTTACCAAAGACCTCGGGGTGGTTGCGAAAACAAATATACGAGAAACCTCATTATAATTTTTGGCAAACACTTAGGGGATTATTTCTAAAATATATTTTCACTCCGCGCTGTGGCTTCGAGATTGAATTTTAGTACCGCGCTCTTTGTTCTTTTTTATTTTTATTTTTTCCATATTCTTTTGTGTCTCTTTTTAATTTGCGATATTCTCTCTTTAAGCCTGTGTATGTATCTCTCCCCCCCCTCGCTCCCTCTCTCTCTCACTCTCTTTCCCATTGTCTCTTTCTGCTTCTACAGGCACACACAAGCACAGACAAATACATAGATAAACACACACACACACACGCGCGCGCGCACACACGCACACACACCACACACACACACACACACACACACACACACACACACACACACACACACACACACACGTTTGTATGTATGTATAAGAGTGTGTGTTTAAATATGTGTATATATCTAGATGTGTATATGTCTAGATAGTTATGTGTGTGAGTGTGTGTATCTAGATAGATATTGTTTGTTTGTGTGTGTGTGTGTGTGTGTGTGTGTGTGTGTGTGTGTGTGTGTGTGTGTGTGTGTAATTAGTGAAACAAA
>NC_051396.1:12879737-12902181 GCF_015228065.2 Penaeus monodon | reverse complement strand
CCTTTTTTCCTCTCTCCTCTTTCTCCCTCTCCCTTCAATTTTTTAATCTAATCCCCTTCCTTTTTCTCTCCCCTTTTTTTCTTTTTTTAATTATTCCTATTTCCCCTTTTATTTTTTTTTCTCCTCTCCTTCTCTTCTTTCTCTTTGTCATTTTCCTATTTTTCCTTCTTTCTCTCTCTCTCCTTTTTATCTTCTTTTTTATTCATTTTTGTTCCTCCTTTTTTTCTCCTCTCTTCCTCTTCTCTCTTCTTCTTCCCGTTCTCATTCTCTCCCCTAAAAACTCTTTTTTTTTTCCTTACCCTCTTCCACTTTTTCCTCCTTTCTTCTCCCTCGTCGGGTTTTGGCGGGGGCCTTGAATTCTTCTCCGGGTTTTTGAAAGGAAAAAACATTGTCTTTCCTCCTTCTCCCTTCTTCCATTCTTCTCCCTCCTTCCCTTTTTGGCTCCTTCTTCTCTTTTTCCCCCCTTCCTTTCCTTTTTTTAAACCTGCTGGGTTCTTCTCCTCTCTCTCTTCTCTCTTCCTCTCTCTCTCTCTCTCTTCCCCTCTCTTCTCTCTCTCTCTCCCCCTCTCCTCTCTTCTCTCTTTTCTCCTCTCTCTCTTCTCTCTCTCTCTCTCTCTCTCTCTCTTCTCTCTCTCTCTCTCTCTCTTCTCGTCTTTCTTCTTCTCCTTCCTCTCTTCCCTCCTCTTTTCTTCTTCTTCTCCTCTCTCCTCTCTCCTCTCTCTCTTCTCCCTCTCTCTCTCTCTCTTTTTCCCCAATCTCCTTTTTCTCTCTCTTCTCTCTCTCTCCTCTCTCTCCTCTCTCCTCTCCTCTCCTCTTTTTTTCTTCTCTCTCTCTCTCTCTCTTCCTCTCTCCTCCTCCTCTCCTCTTTTCCTTTTCCCTCTCCCCTTTTTCCCCTTTTCTTCTTCTTTTTCTTCTTATTTTTTTCTTCTTCTTTCTTCCTTTTTCTTCTTTTTTTTTCTTCTCTGCTGTCCCGGTCTGTGGGTTGAAATCGACTCGTAATTGTTACTATTTTTGTTATCATTATCATCATTATTTTTATTGTTATTATTATTTTTTTTTTTTTACTATTATTATTATTGTCGTTATCATCATTGTCATTATTATTATTATTATTATTATTATTATTATTATTATTATTTATTGTCATCATCATCATTATTATTATATTATTATTATAATCATCATCATCATTGTTACCACTACTACTACAACTACTACTGCTGCTGCTACTACATCTAGCATTAACAATTACCATTATTGTTACAGATATCTTTTCAGTATTTTAATTCCTATCACCACTACCCGCAAAGTGTGTGTCAGAAAGAGTAAATACGATATTGCTCGTGACAGAAAACTCATAAGAAAGTGAAGAAAGAAATTCCTTTTTAAGATTTGCTATTTACTTTTGAAGGCCTGTTTTCAAAGGGGTTTTGCCGCGTGACAGAAGTTACTTTCCGCTCCCTCCCTCCCTCTCTCCCTCCTTCCTTCCCTCCCTCCCTCTCTCTCCTTCCTTCCCTCCCTCCTCTCCCTCTCTTTCGCTCCTCCCTCCCTCCCTCCTCCCTCCCCCCTTTCTCCTCTCTCTCCTCTCCTCTCTCTCTCTCTCTCTCCTCTCTCTCTCTCCTCTCTCTCTCTCTCTCTCTCTCTCTCTCTCTCTCTCTCTTTTCCACTCCTTCCTTCACTTCTTCCCCTTCCCTCTTTCCCTCCTTCGCCCACCTCCCCCTACCTCCCCCGACCCATTACTCCCCCTCCCCCTCCCCCGGACTCTCCCCCAATATCTCTCCTTCCTGCCGCTTCTCCCCTTCTCTCCCTCTTTCCCTGATTCTCATTCTTCTTCCATCCCTCTACCCCATTTTTCTCCTTCTCCCCCCTCTCCTCTTCCTCGCTTCCATTCCCCTCTATCCTCTTCTCTTCCCCTTCCATTCTTTTCTTTTCTACTTTTTCCCCTTCCTTCCTTCCTTTTTCCCTTCCTATTCCTCCTCCTCCTCTCTATTTCCCCCCTTCATCCCTCCTCCCTCCTTTCGACCATCTCCTTTCTCTTTGCCTTATTCCCTTCCTCCCTCTTCCCCCCCCCCCTTCCCGCCCTCCTCCTTTGTCTACTTCTCCCTCTTCCCCTCTTCATCTACCCCCCCCCATTCTACCCCCCACCTTCCTTCTCTCCCTCTACCTCTACTCTCTCCTCCTCCTCCTCCTCCTCTACTCTTACTTCCACCCGCTCTCCCCCTCCACCCCCTCCATCCCCTATCCCCCTCCACCCCACTCTCCCTCCACCCCCTCTCCCTCCACCCCCTCTCCCCCCTCCCCCTCCACTTCCACCTCCTCACCCCCTCCACCTCTCTCCCTCCACCCCCTCCACCCTCTCTCCCCCTCCACCTTCCACCCCCTCCTCCCTTCCACCCCCTCTCTCTCCCTCCACCCCCCCTCCACCCCCAAATCCCCCTGCTTCCTCTCACCCGTCAAGAAACTTTAACGACTTCCTCAGAGTTGGGTTTGCTTAGAAGAGGCGTCTCACGGAGAGTTTTACTTACCTTCACCAGACATTTATTGCCAATATCAGCGCAGCTCGTCGACGTTCCCCCCCCCCCCCCTCCTTTTTCCTGGCCTGCTATTTCTACTCCGCTCCCTCCTCCTCTTCCTGGTCTTTCTCCTCCTGAACCTTATTATTCTTATTCTTATTATTCTTATTCTTATTCTTATTCTTATTCTTATTCTTATTCTTATTCTCCTCCTCTTTCTCCTCCTCCTCCTTCTTCTCCTCCTCCTCCTCCTCCTCCTCCTCCTCCTCCTCCTCCTCCTCCTCCTCCTCCTCCTCCTCCTCCTCCTCCTCCTCTCCTCCCCCTCTTCCTCCTCCTCCTCCTCCTCCTCCTGCTTTTCTATGTTTTTGCCAAATCATTATCATGATCATCATAGAATTCCTTAACTTTCATCCCTCCGTCCAGTCTATACATCTTCCGTTTCCTCATAATATCTTCAACGCACCGCCTTTCTCTAAGACTTATAAACGATCCTTCGAACACTCACAACCTCACACCATGGCCCTGTAACCCACGGAGTCTCTCAATAAACCACTCAGTTCCACAGAAGGTTCGTTCCGCTACTCAACCCCCTAACTTATGCAGCGCTGTTGACACGAAAGGAGGAACACTGCCACTTACGCTGAACCTCGTACTTACTTTACTACTACACACACTGTCTGCCCCGCTCATTCACTCGTTCGTTCATTCATTTTTGCGCGATTAATCATTCGTTACAATTATTATTGTCATTATTTCTTTTATTAGTATTATTAGTGTGATGATGATGATTGTTATTATCATTATTATTATTGTTGTTGTTTTGTTGTTATTGTTGCTGTTGTTGTTGTTATTATTATTATTGGTTTGCTGTTGTTTTTATTGTTATTATTGTTGTTGTTATTATTATTATTATTGTTGCTTTTGTTATTGTTATTATCATCATTATTATCATTATCATTATTATAATTATCATTATTACTAATTCATTATTATTATTATTATCATTATTATTATTATTATTATTATTATTATTATCTTATTATTATTATTATTATTATTATTATTATTATTATTATTATTATTATTATTATTACTATTATCATTTATGTTTTAATTATTATTATCATTATTATTATTACTATTAATATTGTTATTATTAGTTATTATTATTATCATTATTATTATTATTATTACCATTGTTATTTTTATCATTATCATTTTTATTATTACTAATACTTCATTAGTAGTAGTAGTAGCAGTATCATTGTTACCATTATCATTTTTATTATCATCATTAATGTCATTATTTTTATTATTATTATAATTAGTATGCTGTGACCACGGCGGTTCAGACATGAACCTACCGTTAAAAAAGAAAAAAGTAGTAGCAATAGTAGCAGCAGCAGTAGCAGCAGTAGCAGTAGCAGTATTAGTAGCAGTAGCAGTTTTTATTATTACTATTATTTCATTAGTAGTAGTAGTAGTGGTAGTATCATTGTTATCCATTATCATTTTTATTACCATTATTAATGTCATTATTTTTATTATTGTTATAAGTAGTAGTAGTAGCAATAGTAGCAGCAAGCAGTAGTAGTAGTAGTAGTAGTAGTAGTAGTAGTAGTAGTAGTAGTAGTAGTAGTAGTAGTAGTAGTAGTAGTAGTAGTAGTAGTAGTAGTAGTAGTAGTAGCAGTATTAGTATTAGCAGCAGCAGCAGTAGTAGTATTAATATTAATAATATATCATCATCATCATCATTATCGTCATCGCCATCGTCATCGTTGTCATTGTTATTATTGCTGTTGTTAATATTATTGTTGTTGTTATATTTTTGTATAATTATTTTTATTATTATTATTTTAATTGCCACTACTGTTATTGGTATTATGACTGTTGTTGTTCTTTTTATCATTATTATTAACACATCATTTTAACATTATTATTTTACTCTTACTTTTATTTTGTGTGTTATCTTTATGATAATTATTATGTGTAGTAGTAGTTGTTGTTGTACTAAAACTAATAGTAGTAGTAGCAGTTGTAGAAGTTGTTACTTATAGCAAATCATATATACAATAAATGTATGTCTGGTCATTTTGGTGACATATGAAGGCTTTGTTCTGTTAGCGAATAAAAGATTCATAACTACATTTGCAACCTCTGTACAGCTGGAATGGCAACTCCCAATCAGCTCTGACTAAATTTTATAGCACGACCGATATGACGAAATTGCATTGCTACAGGAAATTCATGCATTGCAAATGCACTTTCAGACTCTGATGATTCATTTCGTATGCTTTAATTTCTCATTATGGTAGCTATATTATTCATAAAGTAACGTTCCGCCCCTTGCAGCAGATTCACTAATGCAACCGAGGATCAAGTGAATCAGCAGAAAATGAATAAATAGACTGTGAGATTTAATGATAATGAATGAAGAAATAAAATTTTGTAAAACGTTTCTATTGGTTCCATAGATAGTGAGATTTGAAAGGAAAATAAAATTGAATAAATAAAACCTGTAAAACGTTGCTATTGGTTCCATGTCCTGTATATCTGGACGTAAATACTCAAAACCTGTAATATTTCATCGTCACTGTTCACAAAACCGGAGTTAAGGTATTATGCTCGCTGGATATTATTTTGTTTTCTTTTTATTTTTGTGTGTATGATGTATGCGCCAAATGAGATTGTGTCTTATGCACTCTTGTCATTAGCTAATCAATAGTTCTTAATTTTGTTCAATGGTTCTTAATTTTCTGTTCAATATTTCAGCGAGGAAAAAGACTTATGCAGTTGTTCTTGTAACAATGGATTTTCAGTGGCGTTGTAAAGAGCTTAATGAGTCTAATGAGTTTAGAATTACCAAATAGAACCAGTGAGAGAGAGAGAGAGAGAGAGAGAGAGAGAGAGAGAGAGAGAGAGGAGAGAGAGAGAGAGAGAGAGAGAGAGAGAGAGAGAGAGAGAGAGAGAGAGAGAAAGAGAACGAGAGAGAGAGAGAACGAGAACGAGAGAGAGAGAGAACGAGAACGAGAGAGAACGAGAACGAGAAAGAGGGGAAAAGATGAAAAAGAACGAGTGAAAAAGGGGAAGATGAAAGAGAGAACGAGGAAAGAGGAAAGGGGAAAGAGGGAGGAGGGGGAGGGAGGAGGGGGGAGAGGGGGAAGGGGAAGGAGAGGGAGAACGAGAAGAGAGAGGGGAACGAGAGAGAGAAGGAGAACAGAGAGAGAGGGGAAGGGGGAACAAGAAGAGAAGGGAGAACAAGAGAGAGAGAGGGAGAACAAGAGAGAGAGAAGAGAGGAGAGAGAGAGAACAGAAAAAGGGGGAAAAAAAAAACGGAGAGAGAGAGAGGAGGAAGAGAGAGAAGAGAACGAGGAAAAGGAAAAGGGAAAGGAGAGAGGGAAAGAGAAACGAGAAAAAAGGAACGAAAAAAAAGGGGGAAAGGGGGAACGAGTGAAGAGGGAGAAGAGAAAAGAGAGGGGGAAGAAAGAGAGAGAGAAAAGAGGGGAGGGAGAGAGAAGAGAGAGGAGAGAGAGAGGAGAGAGGAGAGAGAGAGAAAGAGAAAAGAAGAGAAGAGAGAGAAAGAGAAAAGAAAAGGAAGAGGAGAAAGGAAAAAAGAGGAGAGAGAGGAGAGAAAGAGAGAGGGGGAGAGAACGAGGGAAAGAGGGGAACGAGGGAAAAAGAGAAGAGGAAAAAAAAAACGAGGAAAAAGAGAACGAGGAAAGGAGAACGATAAAGAGAAAAGAGGGGGGGGGGGGGGGGGGGGGGAAGAGGACGAGGAAGAGAGAAGAGGGAGGGGGGAGGGAGGGAAAGGGGGGGAAGAGGAAAAGAAAAAGAGAAAGGGGAAAAGAGAGAGGGGAGAGAGAAAGAGAGAGAGGGAGAGAAGAAAAGAGAGAAGGAGAGGAGAGGGGAGGAGAGGGGAGAGAGAGGAGAGAGAGAGAGAGAAAAAGGGGAGAGAGAGAGAAAGAGAGGAAGAGAGTGGAGAGAAAAGAGAGAAGAGAGAAGAGAGAAGAGAAAAGGGGAGAGAGTAAAGAACAGGGGAGAAAAGGAGAGTGAAGAGAAGAAGAGGGGAAGAGGGAAGAAGGGAAAAAAGAAGAAAAAGAAAAGAAGAGGGAGGGGCCCCGTACGTCGCATAGCTCCCATTTCTTAGCTTATTTTCGACCCACGTCCTATAGTTCTCTTTTTTTTAATGCTGGTGAAAAATACGAATACTAAATAGGTTTTACCTTAACTTTTACCCCACACTAAAACTATGAAAATAAATACTATTAGAGACATACCCCCTGTTTTGAATAGCGCTTTTGCGCGAGCGGACTTTTGGGGGAAATTTCACTGAAAAGGGGACCTGCCCGCGGTTTCAACCCCTTTTGACCTTTGGTCAACCCTTTTCCCCCGTCTTTTTGTTTGTTTTTTTTTTCTCTCCACTTCTCTCACTGGTGTATGTAACGGGCCTCGGGGAAATCTGAAAGGAGAAACTCGCCTTGGGTAAAAATAACACGCCCAGCCCCCCAGAGTTGCCAAAACCCCCCCTCCTAAACACCGAAAAACGATTTACCCTAAACCCCCCCCCCCTAGTGCGCCAATTACAGACCCCTCACCCAACCAATTATCAAAAATGGCACTGTAGACCCATTGCTGTTTGTACTACACGAAACTCCCCCCCAATTTGCATGGGAAAAGGGAAGGGGAAAGATATTGCACATCGTGCAGAGTGAGAAAACAATCCCCAAAAAAAACCCCAACCGGCCAGAGTGCAAACCAGAAGCAGAGACAAAAGGCATAGTATTTATTCAAAGAATAATCCCAGGGCACGAATCTCAAAAACCCGGGTTTAAAACCCCCACAGGGGGAAAGGGGAGATCTTCTCGCCCCCGATACTGGCAAAAATATGTAAATTTAAAGGGGAGAAAACAAGGGAAAAACGGAAAAAAAAAATTACAAAAAAAATATTATTTCCCCCCAAAGCAATCTATCCGACACCCAAATGCAACGCAACAAAAAGACTTAAAAAAGGGAAAAGTCGAATTTTTAAATTTAAAAGAGTACCAAAGGGCCCAGCTTCCTCCACGATTGTCTAAAAAAAAATCGCTATTCTACCCCCATCTATCCCAAAAGGGAAACATACAAAAACCCAAAGCCCGCAGATGATGAAAAGGGCATGAAAAGGAGGATGGAGCGAGGAAAGTAGGGAGTTTACTGGACTCTGAAAGAGGAAAAAAAACACGGGGAAAGTACAGAAAAACAATTGCAACAAAAAAAAGAGATGGCCCAAATAAAGGGAAAATTTCCCAGTCAAATGAAAAAAAAGGCAAAGTAAAAAAGGAAAGTAAGGGCCTAACATAAAATGAAACAACAGGGACATTACCCTTAAATGAAAACCCACCGTCGCTTGCTCAATAAAAAGCACCCCTGAAAAGGAAGCGGCGGCGGGAACATTTTTCGTGGAGATTTAAAATTCCCCCCTCCGGAGATTTTGAGCGAAATTACCGGCAAAAGAAAAAAACACATGCTTTTGCAAAAACCCCATGGTGAGGGGGGCCCTTTCTGGACCCCCCCCCGACCCCCCAAAGGGCCATGGAAAACCACCCTGGCAGAAGAAAGTTGGGTCAGTGCAAAGGGCCCTTTTTAAAAACCATTGAAATTCTTGCAAAAAAAAATTTGGGCAACAGAAAACTGCAAAAACCCTGGTTTCCCTCACATTTTGGTCTTTTAAAATTGCCCTCGACAAGAAGCCCGGATGCCGCCCCATTGGCATTGGAAAAGGGCTTGCAAACGAAACCCGGCAAGGCAATCATGAACTTTTTCGGAGAGGGACGTTAGAAAAAGCCGGGGGAAATTTACGGTTTTGGGGCAGGTAAACCCGGAGGGTGTGGGCAGCAATCCACCCCTTTGAGAAACATCATGAAGACCCGGGGTTTCAGGCCTTATAATGGGGATGCCTACAAAATCCCTTCAACAACATAAACCCGGAAGGCAAAAAATCCAAAATTTATAGGGGGTAAAATCCCCCAACCCTTTCGCAAAAACTTTAAGAACACCTACAACAATCCAGCAGAGTCCACATAGCGACAATAGAACAAAAAAATTATTTTTTGATAAGTTTCAGCCGGAGGGCACAACAAAAAGGTGCCCCAGTTCCCCTGGCGAGGTACGCAGGGTTCCCCTGGGTAAAAAACAATAATTGACCACACAAACAACAAAATATAAAGCAATTTGCTAGGGCCAAAGCCCGGGCCCGGAGCAAAAAAAATTTGAGAACCTAAGGAAGTGGTGGAATTTTCTTGAGACACATGGCCCCCCCAAAAAAGGATTTTCTCCGAACGCCCCCAAAAATCGGTTTTAATTGTAAAACCGGAAAATCTCGGAAAAGGGCCAGAAAACCCCTTTCCCGAGAAAAAAAAACGGGGTTATAAAGGCCGGCGGTAAAAAAAAACCTTGGGGCAGTTTTTGGGCCACAAAAACCCGCCGGGGGAAAAGAATACTAAAAAGGCAAGTGGATAAATGGAAAAGGGGAAAGTGATAGAGCTGGCAGAAATCCCCAAAAAAAGGGAACCGAAACTCGGCAAAACCCGTTCCCCTTTGGTATCAAACACAATTTGGAAAAACTTCTTAATGCGAACTATACCTAACATCGACCTTTACTTTAAACCCTTGGGGAAGAAATTTGTAAACCCCTGACCCCACCCCACTATCAGGGGGAAGAAAATCCCACTGCCAAGGGAGGGAGCCATACTCAAAACTTCCCCCAAAGGGTTTGGGGGGATGGGCCTAAAAAAACCCGGGTTTTTAAAATAGGGACAGGGGATTTCCCAAAACTCTGTAAAGGGTCTCACCCAAGCCAAAATCGGCCAAAAACGCAAGAAACTATACACAGCCTATAAAACACAACAAAAAAAAATTTAAAAAGGGAAAATTAAAAAAAAATGGGGAAACCCAAAGCAGAGGGGCACAATTTCCCAAGAACTAACCCTATAATTCTGGGGGATTTTGAAAAGAAAAATGGGGATGGCACGCAAAAACCGGCGCCTCAAATTTGGGGGACCAGTTCCCCATAAAAGTCAAAGGGTTTAGTTTAAAAAAAAACAGGATTTTTGTGGACGCCCCTTCCCCATGAGATAGGGTTTGGGGAACAATAGGGCCCTTCACCAGCACTGCACATGCGGTTCGGCTTTCGACCCCAACCATGCCCTGACGGCAAGACGGGAGGCTTTGTTTGGGATGCGCCACGACGAGGTGAGGGGGGCGTGACTGCAAAAAATGCTTTTGGGGAGGGGGGTTTCCCCGGGCGTGAGGATCGAACCTCCCCCCATCCCCACAGAAAGGGGGCAACTTTCACCCAATCCGCCCAAAACTGCAGACGGGCGCCGATTAGGGAAAACAGTGCCAACAGTTTTTGGGTACGAGGGGAAGGGCCTTTTTCGACATAGAAAACTTCCCAACCCCAGGCCCCGAGAAAACCCATCCCAGGAACTCCTCTCTGGGTAAAACAAGCATGAGAACCAAAAAAAGAGGGGGGTATGGCGAACGCGGGCCGAGAAGTCGAAACAAGGACTTTCAAAACCCTTGTATTCACGACTTCTGGGGGAATGTCACCAGAGCGACGATATTCTACTCATCCCTTGCACAACAACTTGGGAGAGAAAAAGAAAAAAAAGAAGAGCGCCCTCGTTGGGATGGATGAGGTGTCGATTGGCCTTCTAAAAAATACGGTTTCAAGCTCGTCTACGAGGAAAAAAAGGGAAAAAAGGCCCAAGGACACTAGTCTCAAGGATTTAGATATAGAGGAAAAATGTTGTAAATAGTAGAATAGAGAGAAATATGTAATTATAAACAAAAATTTAAAAAGGTTTAAAAACATCCCCCTAAAAAAAGTTGGATGTCGACAAAGCCATTTGGGGAGGGCGGGGGCCCAGTGGGGCTGTTTTTGTGAAATATTATTGCATATATATTTTTACAAAAACAGAGCCCCGTTTTGAAACCCAATAGGAGGCGAATAATGAAAGAGAGAACGAAAAGAGAGAGAGAGAGAGAAAAGGAGAGAGGGGAGAACGAAAACGAAGGGGAGAGAGAGAACGAGAAAAGAGAGAGAAGGGGAACGAAGAGAGAGAGAGAACGAAAGGGGAGGGGAAGAAAGAGAGAGAGAGAGAAGAGAAGAGAGGGGAGATGGAAAAGGGAGAGAGAGAGAGAGAAGAGAGAGAGGGGGGGAACGAGGAGAGAGAGAAGGGAAAAGATGAGGAGAGGGGAAACAGAGAGGAGAAGAACGGGGAGAGGGGAGAAAGAGAGAGGGGGAGGAGAAGGGGAGAGAGAAGGAGAGGAAGAAGGGGAGAGAAGAGAGAGGGCGAGAGGAAAAGAGAGGAGGGGGGGGGGAGGAAGAAGGGAGGAGAGAGAGAGAGAGGGGAGAGAGAGAGAGAGAGGAAGAAAAGAGAAGAAGAAGAGAAAAAAAGGAAGGAAAGAAAGAAAAGAGGAGAAAGAAGAGAGGAAAGAATTTTTTAAACTTTAAAATTGATTTAAATTTTTGAATGAACTGCAAAAAAATATTACGGGCCAAAAAACTTTCCGTAAACAGGGAATTTTTGAACCTTTTAAATGTTTAAAATTTTGTTAGGGAAAAATTTTAAAAAGGGTCTTCCTTTTTGTTTTTTTAGGTAATTTCCTTGGGAATTCCGGCCTTGGTTTGGGAAAAAAAATTTTTCTCCTCTCTCCTCTCTCTCTTCCTCTCTCTCTCTATCTCCTCTCTCTCTCTCTCTCTTCCCCTTCTCTCTTCATAATAATTTTATATATAGTATATTATTTTATTATATATTATAATGTATAATATAGGATATGTATGTATATATAGTATATAATATATATATATTATATATAAATATAAAATACAATATATATACATAAAATAAATTTCACAAAAAACACCACACACACAACCACACACACACCCACACACACACCCCAAAACACACACACACACACACACCACACAAAACACACACACACACAAAACAACACAACTTTACACACACACACACACCAACCCCACACACACACACACACACACACACACACACACACACAAACCCACCCCACACACACACCACATATAAATATATATTATATTATATATATAATATATTATAATTTTATATATATATATATAATTATTTTATACATAATATACATATAACAAAATAAAATACTTTTTATATTTACATATATATACCATAAAATACACAAATACAAAATATATAACTACATATATGCATAATATATGCATACCTATATCATACAAAAATGCATAAAATTATTTCATAATATACTATATTTCGAGTAGAACAAAGAAGGAAGTACCAAAAAACCCCACGAAAATGCCGAAGGCCTTTTCGCTTAATTGCTTCGTCACTCAGTCACTCACTCACTCACTTTGAGCTTTGAGAAATCCCGTGTTATTTTAGCAGGACATTTCTGTCACTTAAGAAAGCCTTGACCACGGATGTGCACTTCTGACACTTCCTGCATTCCCATCTGCGGTTTCGTATTTGTTTTCGCAGTTCTCTCTCGAGGGGTAAATCCACTTATCATATTTAGTCCTTCTCTTACATCGGGACTTTTTTCATGAAGAAGGCTTTGCTCGCCGCTACGTCGGTTTGCCTACGTCGGTTTACCTTTAGTCCTTTCGACCTTCTTAACCCTATGGTTATTAGCCTACGTCTCTCCACAGTAGGCCGCTACGTAAATAAACATGGCGGAACTCTTGATAGTATTAATTTTAAAAAATGCGTAGGGAAGCTTAAGAGAAATAATAAATACGTGTAAGTTACAGTTCAATTATTTACACAATGTGGGAGATTTCAGAATAAACAAAGCTTGGCAACCTGACTCTCCCAAGCTTACCAACTTTCGATATTTAGGTTAATCAAAGTTTCCGAAACTACGTCTTCGGTTTTCAGAGATAGATACAGATGGCAATCATACTTTATATAATAATAACAATTACTATACAATGCAATATAATGGACCAAAATTTTCGTGGAATAAAATGCAGAAATAGACGTCTAAGTCTCTAGCGTGATTTCGAGGTACAGATCGTTATCCTCCTGTCCGAGACAAGATAGAATTGGAATTTAGAATAAGATATTGAAGATGATTAGTAATCCCGAAAAAAAAAAAAATCTGCCGAAAACCCAGTTATTGTCCCTATTTTCAGTTCTTATTCGACAACTTGCTAACTGGTGAAGGTCGGGAATAAAACCTATTTCCTCCTGTCTTGAAGGACTCTTGTTCAGTTCAAGGCCTTTCCTTGTAAGTTTTGGTGTTGAAAAGGACTTTAACGAAGATCCAGCCACAAATCTTCGTAAAAGGAAGAAAATCGGGTTGCCTGCACTGTTTATACGTCCATTTTCCATTTCCTCCTCACGAATGGCCAATCTTACAACAAATATATGTGCTAGAAGGTCATATAGCATTATGTAAGTAATGTGGCGAACAGGGTGAAAATTAGTTAATTATTATGAATAACTGTGTTACATGTCAAAAGTCGCAAGGCGCTGTGGAATAGTATGGAAGTGGAAAGGGAGTACGACGGGGGTTAGTAAAAGGGGATTTGGAGTTAAGAACTGGACTTGCATAGAGAGGGACTAGATTTAGGATGTTATGGGGTAGGAGGAAGAGATACTGAGGAAAGCTATGACGTTTTGGGAAGAAAGGACAGGAGCGGAGCGAAGGGCAGAATTGGAATAGAAAGCTAGAGAAAACCCCGTGGGCGTCCTTCCTATCTGGCCTTGATGAGAGTGAGGCTTCGTTTGAATCTGAGAAGTGCTACCGCAGACTCGAACTTGTAATACGTTATGGGAGCCACCACACTTGGCACAGGTGGACGGTCATGACCAGTTTAGGCACATAGAGGGCAGTGGGCTGTGGATTGACAGTGTTTGCCTGGGTGACCAAAACGCCATTCCTGACACTGACGGGGAAGGGGTTGATATGATCTGGCAGGGCAGAACTCATCACCAATATAAAACTTTATGGGGACGTCAAGTCTGCGGAAGGTAATCTTGCCATTATTGATGTAGGACTTACATCAGACTCTGGGAGGAAGTATATAGCACTGTACTGATCTTGCACCATAGTCAACAAGGCAGGTAAGCAGGTCGTTTTCAGGTTGCTGTACACAGGGCAATCAGTTGGCGAGATGGAAACAGTTCCAGTAAAAGTATTAAATGAGGAATGAAACTGGGAGTAGGTTTGCTAATGAGGTCAGTCGGGGTAGATAGTGCACATGTTTGGGGCAGTTTTCTAGTGTTGTAGTCTAATGTAATGTACTGTTAGAGACCGTGCTGAGGGGAGGGAATGTAAACTACACCTTAGAAAGAGCTGAAAAACCCATTAACAATATGCTGTAATCTTTATTCACTTTATGCATTCCCCCATGGTCTTTGAGTTTGTCTCTCTATGCAACTGTTGTAAAAACTAATGAAAAACTATATTTTTTTATCTTTCATTTTTTGTTAGTACAATCAATAAAGACATGAAGCCTTTGGAATATCTTTTGCTCTAATATCTTTTATCAATTGTAATTATCCCTCCATACATATATATGCGATATACTTCGGGATATCATTCATCTAAAGTCAGTAAATGTAAAAGCAGCATAAACAAAAATGTGATGCACTCATCTTGGCCGAGGGATGTAACAAATGGCTGCAAATTCGCGGATCACATTAGCCACGCCAAGCCTTCCCGCCCATTCTTCTGAGGTCAGCGCCATCACCTGACTTTGCCTCCTCGTACCTGACCCAAGAGAGACATGTTCCTGAGCAACAGTCACCTTTTCAACTCGCCAACCTTGGAGGGGCATCGCTACAGCACCATTCCAAAAGGGACACATGAATCTTTAATCTTCACTTGGCATGATGAGGTGTTACTACAATAAATACTGTTCCCTACAACTATCAGATCATCATTCTCCCTCACATACACTTAGTCACTTATTCCTCCATTCTCATTCATTCACTCTCTATCCAAAAATATTATCATCAAAATTTCCCGTTTACTGTTAATTTGAAAATTGGAAGATCAGTTTCAATTCTCTTTTCTAAATACTTGTGAAATGTGTTTGCATTGTTTACATGTCAAGATTTGGTAGAATATCAGTTTACAGCAGTTATTATTACTTTAATTCTCTGAATATATTTCAGCTTTTGTATGGCATAGTGGTTCTTGACCTTTTTCGAGGTGCAAAACCCCATCAAAACCCACTACACACTTGCAGAAACCTCAGTGGTGTTGATAGACATCTGGGGAGACGGGGCTGGGTTCCTTTAGGAGCCCCTTTATAATTAAGGTCTGATTAAAAATTACATATGACAAAATAAAAACATTCTTACTAGCTGGAACTTGACAAATACTTTCTTTGATAAAAGTAATTCCTTTTTTTGATAAAAATAATTACATCTCATATTGCTTAATATCATTATAGTCTGCATAAATAAGACTATGATATTATTGACCTCTTCTGGTTAAAGAGTACTGAAGAAAATGAATTATATTATAAATATGCTTTCATTTATTTATTACATACCACTTTACTTTTGTCCTCCACAGTAATATGTAAAACAATGATGACAGGTGCATCATACTATTAATTAGGTCTTAATAAATAGCATTCTTTTATAGTATACTGTGATGTTTCTATTAAAGAGGACTATAAAGAGTCAGCAAATTACAGTAACTGCAATGCATTCCGGAAGGTCGCTGCCAACCCTAGACTGATTCACTGAAACCTTGAGGCTCGATTTAACACAGGTTAAGAACCACTGGTATAATACAAAGCAGGTTCATTTCTAGATATGAATGAGTATTACCAACGAATCTGGCTGCATTTTTTTCTTTCTTTTGGTTTTTCTTCCCTACTCTTTTAGAAAAAATCTCAACGTAAAACAGCTTTAATTAAAAAAATAAGCAAAGGTTTACATACAACTTTGAGACAATACATGAAATTCTGATCTTACAACTATTTTTTAGGCAATAACTTCACATACCTTTCTTTATCAATTAAATAAAATGTTGTAGATCATGTGCACAATGTCTAAAACAAATTTTACACATCCAATACATTTCTTTTCAATTGCCTTTCTTGGAAAAAATGATAATAAACAAATAAAAAAGGTGTAACCAATGACATTTTCTTTTTCTACACTACACAAAATTTTTGACACAAACCAAAAGGCAAAGCTCTTGACATTTCTTCTATTTTATTTACTTGATAAACACACAAATCCAACGCTGCAATTCTCAGCTTCAAACTTGTAAAGATTTACTGTAAAGTAACAAATTAAAACACAGTACATAATGCAGTCAAAAACACACAAGCACTGTTACCGCAGGAGCATATAAGGTCCTGCTGGAGGGATAAGGAAAAGGCAAATGTAGACAAATTCAACATCTTTTTTAAAAAATTTCCTGGTAGCCCCTCTCACAATGATGCCCCTTTTGAACACTCTTCTACAAGTTTCCACCTATAATATTAATGATAATAATAATGAAAAGAAAACTAAGAGAGCATGCCACTTTGGCAAGTTACTGATACCTTAAAAAATAATACTAGACATACCAGTACACAATGAATCCGATATATATATATGTATGTATGTACGTAAGTATATACTGTATATATGCAATGGGAAGTTTTCCTGTGAGGCTGCAAAGGCCATGGACAGTTTTGCAACCCCATCATTGGGAAGCACCAATACTTTGCAATTCTATGCTTGATTAAAATTCACACAGGGGGTGGGTGGGGAGGAAGGAGAGTGGGAAGGAAGGGAGGCATTGGGCAATTTATTTTTCTTTAATAAAATGTTTATTTCTTTGCAATAAAAATTGGAATGTTTATTTTTTTTTCTTTTGTCTAGATTTCTCCCATATTTAAGAAGGTAACTGATAACATGATTTGATTAAGTAGTCAAGAATAAAAGTCCAATATAGAGATAAAGAGTAATGAAAGAAAAAAATACATAAAAGAGAGAAATACCACAAATGTGAAAGAAAAAAAAAAGAGGAAAGGAGATTGGATAATTAACAAAAGGATCACCGAACAGTGTAAGAATAAAAAAAGAGACCAGAACTTTCGAAAATGCCTCTAACCAAAAAAGGGATGCAGAGAACCTAATTTCTCAATACCTATTACTTTCCTAAATCAACACCCTAATACAAGTAGAACACAATCAGATCATACTCAACAAAAAATAATAATAATAATTTTTTAAAATCTTAATAAATAATCAAAAACTAAAAATAATAAAAAAAAAAGGTAGATAAAGATATCAAACCTCAGCTTAAAAAAATAAAGAAGGAAAAACATTAACAGTAATGATAATGATCATGATTATAATAATAATAATAATATTAACATTAATAATAATAATAATAATATTAACATTATTAATAATAATAATAATAACGATGATGATGATTAAGATAATAATAATAGTAGTAATGGTAATAATAATGATAACAACAAGGAGACTGATAATAATAATAGAGATCGAGAGGAAACTATCAATAAAATGGAAAAAGCCAAATTCATAGCTCAAAACCCTTTTCTCTTTTCAAATAAAAAATATTCTAATTGGAAGGAAAAGATGCTTCACATAGTCTCCAACTACCATTTGAATTCACTAACAACAGTTATATTATAGATCTACTGTTTTTTTTTTTCTTCTTTTTTTTTTTTTTACAAATGTGGACAAAGACTGAAAAAGAAAGGTTATCATTCTAAATCCTACTCACCATCTCGGTTTATGTTCTTATTGCAAAAAATTTCTAAGGCAGTGAGTTTTTATCATATAAAAGAATTTATCGTTCCAATTATTAAAATGATACTAGTTCCTACTTCTAAACCCTGTGCTTATGCATTTGATGGTATTAATGAACAATAATGGATTATAACAATAATAATGCTTTAATGTTAATAATAAAAATAAATCACAATAATCACAGTCATCATCATCATCATCATCATCATCATCATCATCATCATCCTCACAATCGACAACAACAACTAATATAATGATATAGAGAAATAATAATCTTAGTAAAAACACAAATGGTAACAATACAAGTCACCCTCGACATAAATGACCCAAGATGCCATGGATAAAATCAAGTTTTTACGACTGTCAAAAAATAGACTTTCCACAAACGTATTTTGTGTGTACTAGAGAGAGAGCCCAAAGTCCATTCTCAATTTAAAGATCCACTCTATTTTTTTTTTCTGCTACGCTCAAATCCAAACTGCAACTAGTACTCGACTATCTACCCGTGAATTATTACGTCTTATTTCTTCTCCATATTGTTTTTCACCCTCTGCTTTCAGAAACTTCAGGAACAAGCGCACAGTACAATCTAAGTTAAGTGCTCCGTACATTATTGTTTTACCTGATGCCACAATCCTTACAAACATTTATCCGAATATCAATGTATTTTAACTGTCTTGTCCCTCTTTCTGTACTTTCCTTCCTATCTTTCTTTTTAATGTATATGCAACACCTCATACTTGGGATATCTGACATATGTCAAGGGCAATCATTGTTAAGAATAAATAAATAAAATAAAATAATAATAATAATAATCAAATAAAGTCATAAGCAAGTCATAATTGATTAATTATGAACAAATTTTTATACCCAAAATGAAGTACAAGATAGGGAAGGGCGGAAAACCATAAAAATCATACTACTAAGATAAGAATAATCATGAGATGACACACAAAAATGAATAAAAAATAACAATAATAACAATAATAATAATAATAATAAAAAAAATAATAATAATAACTATTATTATTATTACTATTATTACTACTATTATAATAATGATAATAATAAGAGTAATAATAAAAAAAAATAATAATAAAAAAAAATAATAAAAAAATAAAAAAATAAAAATAATAATAATAATAATAACAACACTAGTAGTAACAATAACAAATAAGTCAAAAACATTCCAAACGAGTGGACTTCCTTCCCCCAACCCATCAAACACTGGATCACGAATCAAACTCAAACCTCGAAAAGCTCTCCAGACGACTCCAGCCATTGCAACTAGCCTAAGAGGGGCCCCAGACTTTTTTAAAGCTAATTGTTTCTACCATTCCTTTAAAAACTTCGGATAAAAATGGGTCAAATTTGTTTTGGTGTCCTTTTTTCTCTGCTTTTTTTTTTCTGCTGTTGTGCAATATACATGACATGTAGCCTTTGCAAAAATTATAATACTGAATACACTGTTATCAGACCATTCATTCTACATGAACTAATTAAAAGGATTGATAATAACAGTGACAGAGTAAATATTACAGGAAAATAACAATGACAACTGAAATATTACAAAGGTAATAGTGATAGCAATAGTGAAGGTGCCTACAACAGAATAGCATAAGTAACAGTCATAGTGTAAGTAATAATAATATTAATGGAAACAAGTTATAGTAATAACAATAATTCTTAATAAAATAATAATGACAGTGATAATGATAATCATAACCATAGTTATAATAAAAAAAAATAATAATAACAATAATAATAATAACAATAATATCAATAACAGTAATAGCAATGCAGTAATAATTGCAATGAATATAACTAACCAATCTTCATCAGTAATATTATTATTACACTCAATAATCACCAAAAAGGTATACACTTAACTATAAAGATAATAATCACAATAACACTTTACCCCACTCATAATGATTTATAAACTTGGATATCATAGTAATTATATGTAATCAAAACAGATCATATTTACTAATGTCATTAAAAATATTTAGTTACCCAACTATCCTTATCACCATTAACCCCAAAATCATAATCATTATTAAAATCATCACATGTTCATTAATGGAAGTAATGAAAAAAAATATAAAAACATGTATAATTATAATGTACATAAGCACATGTAAGTAATAGTGTGTTATACATACATACATTCATATATGTACACATATCTAATACATTATATATATATATATATATATATATATATATATTATATATATATAATAGTATATATATATATATATATACATATATATAATATTATATATATATATATATAATATATATATATATATATATATATATATATATATATATATATCATACATATCATATACATATACATATACATAACATACATATACATATACATATACATATACATATACATATACATATAAATATAAATATAAATATACATATACATATAATATATATATAATATATATATATATATATATATATATGTGTGTGTGTGTGTGTGTGTGTGTGTGTGTGTGTGTGTGTGCATATAAATACATATACACATAAAGAAAGACAAGAAAAGAAAAAACAAAGAATAAGACTACATTATCAATTCCGGCCACAGGTTGAAGGAACATACATTTCTATCTCAAATAAAAGCAAAAGTCAATATTCAGTTGCAACATCTGACTAAAATAAAACTGACACTATTACCAGTCCTGTGGGAAGCTTGAAATTAATTTCCAGAGTAATAATGTAAATTTCCTTTCTAAGAACAAGATAAATAAGGTCACATAAATCACTATGACACCTATGATATTCAGCAAAAAATTAACATTACCAACCATTTACATTCTTTTCTTTTAACTTCACCTCTTTTCTCACAGAGATTCTGCTTCCCACATGCGATATGCAATAAAATGAAAGGAAAAGAAAAATCTCAAAACGTTTGTCTGTGTGTGACTCAGACTCGCTCTTCATTTAATGCGTGGTAAACAATCTACGTAAAACTTGGCATAAAAATCAGTAGACAACCCTACTACAAAAAATTAATTCCATAAAAGTTTCCAATATATATATATTTTTTTTCTTTTTAAGGCCATCCCTAATTAACTTCTTTTTTTTCTTTTTTTTCAGGCAAGAGGGGAAGGGTAAGATAGGCTGAGATTTTTTCTTGAGAGAAAAAGGACATGAAAACAAAATTGTAAGAAAGCAAAATCAGAACCAAAAGTTATAAACAGGAAATCCTGACTTCAAAATAATACACTATAGGACCACATTAGCAATAGCAATAAACAAACAAACAAAAAATGAAAGTGAGACCAAAAAAATCATATAACCCATCTACGAACAGTTTAGTGCCTGAGGACATTCTGGTAAAAAATCTTCAAATGGGCAAGTTGTTGCAGCCGGGTGTAAAAGAACTGTCAAGCATTTAATGTACCTCTCTTTCCTACTCAAAAAAGAATTTTGATTGTTGGTCTCTCTAAAAAACCATAAGGCAATAATGCTTTGACATCTATATCAGTGACATCCCTTAAAACAAAGGATGGTGTTTATTTGTCAAACCTTCTCTAGTGAATGGTAACTACATATTTACAAGGCTGCCTTAGATGTACCAGGGACAAACAAGAACAATCCCTCAGTTAGAAATCATTCTAAAAATATATCTAAGGCATTTATTTTGTATACATGCATATATATATATATATAGATAGATAGATATAAACAAAATACATATATACATATATATACATATATATATGCATTTACACTGCAGGAAGATATATTAATCTGCTTGCTGAATGAAACCAGCAAACAATTCCGATAAAAATATGGACTACTTTTTTAACAGTGAAGCATATTGAAGAGGGAAAAAACATAATATTGAGTTGTGTGCACATGATCATGGCAGGTTACAAAGACAGGATTAAAAAAATACTGCAGAACAACTACTGGCAAGGCATTAACATTAAAGTCACAGGTTTAAGACATGTTGCATATCTGGATATTGCAAGCAACATGTCCAAATGGGCTTTTTTGTTAACATTCTTTTGTGGGTATATTAAAAAAAAGGAAAAAAAAGCAATATTTCTTTTCCTCAGAACCAGCGATTATCATTAAAGATAAAATTTATGTAAAGTGAAATGTGGGGAAACAAGAAGCAACTGCTTTAATTGAAAAGCACTAAAGTAGATGACAAAGCTGCAATTTCAGTTAAAGAAGAAATTACAAGATACAGGAAATAATTTGGGAGTGATTTTACAGCAAAAAATACAAAGAAGTGAAAACAATTAAAAAAAATAAAAAAACACAAAAAAAGAAATCTCAGTAAATTAAAGGTACACTTTCAACATAACATCACTTATTAAGAGAGAATTAATGGACTGATGAATGCTTACATGATTTGAAAAAGTGATTTGTGAATTGAAGTGGTATACAAATCTCCTATATCTTAGAGCAAATTGCTGCTTCTACAATAGAGTGGCAATTCTTAAGATTTAAATAGGTACTATAGCTAGGAATGAAAAAAAAAGGGAAAGAGAAAAAGATGAAAGACAGGAAAAAATAAGGTATCGCTACTTGTTCCACGTTTGCAAGATATACTTCTTCTTTTGAGGGTTTTCTTCACCAGCAAAAAGCCAATGATAGTTGGTTATTTAAAAATAACACTGATGTTACTACTCTTTCCTTCTCCAATTGCATAAGTTCAATCAAAATAAATTTAGTTGCTCAGCTTGAAATAAAAATGGTGTGTGTATGTGCTTGTGTATGTGTACGTGTGAAATCCACAGACAACTGGTGATGCAGAAGTTAAGTCACAGTTTCAAGACAAGACCACAGATTTGCATGGGCTGAGGAAGATATGTGCCCTCATTTTGCTTTTGCTTTTAAACCCTGTAGATTTCTTTCTTTTTTTCATTCAACTTGCTTTCAATTAGTTTTTGTTTTTCTCATTCTTTTAAGGTAAACTGTTGGCAGCTAGCCTGGCGTCTTGCTACCTATGGAGACTGGTTCCTCTTCCAAAACCCGCAGTTCCGTCTGGGCCTTTTGGCGTCCTGACCACCCCCACATTATTCTGAGGTTCTCTGTGCATGTTCATCAGGTGACTTCCAGGTGGATTTCTGAAAGAGGAAGTGGTGG
>NC_051396.1:12871055-12877137 GCF_015228065.2 Penaeus monodon | reverse complement strand
CAATGAAAATGAAAATACAACATATCTTAGTAGTATTACAAGAACGGCATGGGATGCGGTATTTTGGCATGTAGTGTTGTGCATGCTAGGGCGATGATATAAGCCCCCGGCAGCGAGGCCCCGCCTCTATGAATGCTACCCGTCAGATATGGGTTAAAAAGACTGCAACTAGATATAAAGTAAATAAAACATATATATACATATATTAACCTTTACAGCACGCTTTGGTGTTTCAACAAGAACAGGTGGGATGACACCTTTATAAAGAGACAAAATCCCCTCATTTTTGCCATCTTCCGCATACAATCATAAACTGAGGTGTAATAATTTGGATCACCAGTGACTCCTTTTGTCTGAATCTGGAATCGTGTCTTCACCACATCTAAGGATGCATGATGCATATCTCAGTGAAACCTGAAATGATGAAAAATATAAGTTCATAAACCTATGCTAAAAACAATAACAGTAACAATATTCATACAGAATTATCAACTTCAACTCCATCAATGTACATTTCGGACTGGTTCCTATAGCTTAAAACAATTAATATATACTTTGCTGAGTAATAACAGTATGTTATTTATCTATACAAATGAAAAAAAAATTAAAAACTTATTCCAAAAAGGAACTCACATAAAACAAAATAAACATTAATAATGTTAACAAAAGTTTTAAAAATTAAAACCTTTTTTCACATTATTTAAGGAATGGGGCAAACAGTTATGATCAGGTGGGCCTAGTAATTGACACACTAAACTAGTGGGCATTACAGTACCTAATATGGCTATGATGATGATGAAAAAAAAAATTAGATTCATTATAAAGGTGAAAAAGAAAAAGCTAAAAGCATTAATAATGCTAATCTGTCATTCTACTTTTGTCATATGCCCGGACAAAAATATAATGATAATGACCTCAAAGGTCATGTCTGGTGCTGAAAAGTTCTCTTCTGTTCCAGTATTTACTCATTTGTGTGCTTCTTTTCCTAATCTGGATCTTTAGAGAACTATGTATGTTTTATTTATTCATTTATTTTTAATCCCTCCTCTCTTTCTCAGTGTCTATGGTATCCTTGGGTCTATGTTCCTTGTGATTTTTTACTCCTTTCTCCAGTGAGGCTAGAAGGTTGTGGAGGCATAGGTAGAGTGCTTTCCTTCTCTTCACCCCTGTGTCCCTTGTGGCAGATGGCTTGGGAAGTAGAGGGGGGTGAGGTTTGCCCAATTTTGGATGTACTTTGCCTAAACTCAATGGGTATTTAGGAAGGAGCTCTTGCATTATTTCCATCTGTAAATGAGTGGCAATGCTCTATCTGTGAGCCATAAACAAGAAGAGCACTAGCTTCAGGAAGGACAATATTTCCGTTGTCAGGATCCTATTCCTACTGCTGTGTCTGGCAGCACAGGGTGCATTACAGAAATATTACAGAACATAAAGAAATGACACAAATAACACAATATTACTTACTGCTATTGCCCTGCACAGTTTATAAACTACTTAGAGAGAAGATATGGAGTGTGCAAGCATATCAAATGACAAATATAGACATTGGAAAATGGCAGAAAAGAGATAACATTGCAAAGGGGAGGCAAAGACTCTGACAACTGCACAGTGTTTGTGTGGGCTGGGTCTTTGAGCTATGAGCCTAATACCTGGCACCTGCATCCAGTGGGTTCAATGTGGTGCTCCTTGCTCAGCCACTAACCCTTTACCTTATTCCTCAGGCTGTGGCATAGGACAGAAGACTGACCACCATATTCCTGCCAGTCAAGGGTACCCACCTTAGTGCCAATAGCTTTTTCTTCTTCTCTGGACTCTGCTTGAGCATACTGGCCTCTTCTTGGTGCAATGCAATGTGTTTTATCACAGGTTTTGATCTTGAACTCAGGATGACAACAGAGGGCTCCATGTTCCATCAGTCAGTGGCACTCATCATAGTGCCAGTGTCTACCAATTACCTTCCTAGGTTTTACCTAAACTATGTTAACCATTCCTCAAACATTACAGGCTTTGACATGGATGGTCACAGCAGGATCACCTACCCTGCCACCCCAGAGTAAGCACCTGCTGTTCATTGGCCTCACTTGCTGATGGCTCCTCTTCTCCCCCACTACTGTCCTCTTTCAGTCCACAGGTGCAGAGGAGTACTCCTGCTCTGTACTATTGCAGTTGAGGGTGCCCACTGTTAGTGCCTGTAGCCCTTGCCTTCCCCACACTGGGCTCCCCTCAGAGCAACACTACATGTTTTCTACAGGCTTTGATCTTGGACTGAGTATGACACAAGAGGAATCAGAGCTGCAGAGTGAGCATCCTCTCACACACACTTGTCAGGCTAGTTTGCTTCTGCAAGCTGCCTCCCACAACCCTGCCATCCTTTCTTGGTAGGCAGGTATGGATGGGTGCTTCTACCCAATCACATAGCCTCATCTGAGCACTTTGACACAGTTTCTACAGGTTTCTAATTTAGACGGAGGCCAACACAGGAGGACTCTGTAATCTTTTAGTGCCTGTAACCATGACTACCAAAGTTCTGCATAAATCACATTATCATACTGAAGTGCTGACTGCTGTGCTGTAAGTCCCTACTGGGCACGGGTGATGTAGTATACCATTGTTTTACTGCAGATCATTATTACAGTAATAACGATAGACTGCAATGTGTGCATGCAATCAGAATCAACAGTCAGTCATATTAGAGAATAATAACCTTCATAATCTGTTTTACATTACCATCACATCATGAAAAAATCTGACTTACGGGCAAAGTGACATGAACATGTCATGGGAAATTCTAGCTGTGGGCCAAGGTGACACTAACGTGCCGTTGTGAGCATTTTGGATGAAGGACAGGGTGACTGGAAAGACACTCGGTAAGTGCACAAACCTTTTGTAGGGTGATTAGATTTTGGCATTTAGAAAGGAGATTTTGCATTATTTCCATTGATAAAAGAGTTGGCATGTAGTATCCATGCGTCATGACTGGAGGAGTGCCGGCTTTAGGGAGGATGCTATTTCCATTTTCAAGCTTAGCATCCTATATCTGGCCGCTTTAACATGTGTCAAAGGTTGTATTGCAGAACATTGAATATTATGAAAAAATCAAAAAGATTACTATAATAACAAAATGTTACTTATCTTACATGTAGTTATGGACTACCTAGAGAGATGATGCAGGAGTCTGTGCAAGGAAAAAAAGTCTATAAATGACATATGTGGACAGTGTAAGATGGCAAAAAAGCTAAAACACTTCTGCATAAAAAGAGAAAGTAACATTGCAAGAGGGAGTAATAATCTTGTCATCGCACACGAATGTTTGTGCACCTTCAGAGTGGCTGCTCAAATAAGCTTAATGTCTGAATTTAGGCCATGTGATGCCATGAAGCACCAGGATCCAATGGTTAAAATTGGTTGTAAGCTTTAGCAGTATATTTATATACTTGTTATGTATCATATATTCTTTACATATCTTACATACTGTCTGTGTGAATATGCAATGGTTAATGGTTAGACCAAATCAATGTGCTAGACAACAAAGGTCATATAGCACTATAGTAAAGTATTATGGTGAAAAGGGTGGAAACGAGTTAACGATGAGGATAAGATGTGTTAGATGTCAAAGGACGTAGAATGCTGTATGATATGAATGGTAGTAAAAAGGGTATAGAGCAGGGGCAATGGAATACAGTGGGATTTGTAAGTGGGGATGGGGTTAAAGGTATAGGGTGATCAGATCAAATGGAGAGTATGTGTCTGAGGAAGAGAGAGTAACACGGTATGAGGAAAAATGCAACAAGCTATTATGAAACAATCAAACAGTAATAACGATAGTAGAAACGATAGTAGGAGAAGAATCCAGAGACTGAAATAAGGGAACAGGAAGGTGATGAAGTATCAGGAAGAATGCCAGGAGGAGAGGGATCTGGAGAAGGACACTGTTGTGACATTAGGGAGTCATGTGAGCATCTAGGTGTGAGTGGTAAGGATAACTGGGAGGGAAGAGGGAATGGTGAAGAACATGGAGGAAGAGAGGATGGGGTGTTTTTTGGATAAGTGGGAGGAAGAGGGGTACAGGGAACTTGAGGAGGAGGATGGATATCACCAAATACTTTGAATGTAGTGTGATAAGAAGAAAGGGATTAGATGGTGGATGAGGGAGTGGATCATTCTCTTGGGTCATGTTTAGGAACTTTTAGATGTCTTCAATAGTTTCTGGAGGGGAGTTGGATGGGGAGATCTGAGAAACAAAGGTCTTCTTATGTGTCCAAGGAGCAGAAGAAGATTCCAAAGCAGAGAAGAGGTGAGTGTAGGAGAGGATGTGGTAGAAGATAGCATGGAACATTTAGATTGTCTAGTGTGACAGGTAGAGTGAGAAGGAGGAGGGGTAGGCACCAGGAAGTGGTAGACATTGGAGTATCTGGATTTAGGCTGGAAAATGAATTTGCCTGGGTTAGTGAGGTAGTAGAGATAGGATGGTTGTGGGTAGAGGGAAGAAATACTGGGGAAGACACTGAGCCTTCTTGAGAAGATGGAAGGGGAGCAGAACGAAGTACAGTTTGGAATAGGTAGAGAGAAAAACTCTTGTTGGTATACTTCTTCTCTGGCCTCACGCAGAGTGAGGCCTAGTTTTGAATCTGAGAACTGCTACCTCATATTCGAGCTTAAAGGCAAGGCAGTACCAATGAAATACATTATGAGAGCCACCACAATTGGTACATGTGCATGACTGAGCAGAGCAATTTGAACAGTCGTGGCTGTGTAGTGACAGTGTTTGGCTGGGTGACCAAAATGCCAACATTTTTGACAATGACAGGGAAGAGGTCGATATAGGCAGACAGAGCAGGACACTCCACCAATATAAACTTCATGTGAGGAGGTCATGTCCATGGAAGCTATCTTTGGCAACATTTGTGTAGGACTATGTTGGCCTCTGGGAGGAATAATGTAATACTGAACTGCCACTGCATTGACAAGGCTTGCGAGCAAGTCAATTTTCACAGCCTGACTAGTCCTTGCCGTAAACAGGGGCTATAGGGGAATCACAAATAAATGATCCCTTTGGCTGGGCCAAAAGAGTACATAAAAGGTTTGCAGTGGTGGAAGCAGTAGAAAGACAAGAGCAGGAAGATGGGTGGTATGGAGTGAGATAGTACTGTTGGGAGGAGGACAATAATGAGGACGATAAGGATGAAGAGTAGTAATAAGGGGGGGTAGGGTGATGAGATGTGAATAAGACTGGGCAGTAGAAGAAGGAGTGTAGGATGTTGGGAGGTTGAGTAATGACCTGGGTAGATGATTCAGAATGGTAGAATTGACAGCAAACATTGAGGAGGGAGTATTTGTATTATTGGTCACACCCTTGGTCAAAGGAGAGTTAGGAGTTGGGAAACAAATGAAATCGAATTCAGATAGGTTAGTTGATGAAGGGAAAAGCCTTAATGCCACTAATAAGGGTAAAAAAAATCATTATTGGCCATGGTGAGCCTGAAATAAGTGGGGAGAGGAAACAGTTTACCCATCAGGGTCCCCATGAGAGGCTAGGCAATTAACCAAGGGAATATTGACAGAAAGCCAGCCTTTCATCCTTTCAACATGGATCTCACACATTAAGAAGTGAAGGGGATGATGAAAAAGAGAAGGAAAAGGAAAGAGGGAGAAGAAAAGACCATGCAAAATTAGTTAGGGCAAGAGAAAGGTCCCAAGATGGGGTGATCCCCTACACTGGGTCCCAGTCTCTGTCTCCCAAGCCCCTCCACGTAACAAGAAGCAAGGATTAGTGGGGTGGGTGTGATATGTATGTGTCTGCATGTTTGTGATGTGGTAGGGACCTATATAGGTTGCTACACTCCATCTCCCTTTTGTCAGAGCCTAGGAAGCATCAGAGGCTTCATGTTTATGTCTTAGTTTTAAAGAACAGTTTTCAATGTTGTGTTTTCGAAAACTTTCTGAAACTGATTGTGAACAAGCCTTAACCTATTGCCTTTGAATATGTGTTGTTTGTTGTCATGGCTGATTTGGTCATAGCCCTGGATGACTTGGTTTGGCTATGGAAGGCAGATCATTATGTCATGTTACTAGAATGCCACTT
>NC_051396.1:12861362-12866362 GCF_015228065.2 Penaeus monodon | reverse complement strand
GGCAGGTGTGTTAAAGCACGACATAATTACCAATTTGTTTTTACTTCTTTTCTTTAGTTTTTCATTCAATTTGTTTCTGTGTCAGTGATATGTTACGTATTTTATTGCTTATTCTTTGGCGCTTTATTTTTTGAGCGAATATGCAAAAACATATGTGTGTTAATAATTTCATTATGTTTTACAATGTTTTTCCGAGTTTTTCTCTCTCTCTCCTCTCTCTCTCTTTATATATCTATATATATATATATATATATATATATATAGATATATAATATATTGTTAGTAAGTCTGTCTGTTCCTCTTTCTCTCTCTCTTTCGATGTAATTTCTTTACCGAGATAAAGATATCCAAGTATCATTCACTATCTGTTCATAACGTGAAGTCACAAAGGATGCTTCAGATTATAGGATTGCTTACTCTATCATCACACCATGAGGTTAGAATAACAAAACATTTGTGCCGAAGACTCAAAAGTTATTTGTAAACTCGCTTGACTAGCGATTGCTAGAGACAAACATCATGAATTTCAAATGTCGTTCACCTCCATTACGATGGCGAGTGTTATGTTTCTAGGAATGTTCTTAGAAAAATATTCTTTTTTTTCGTCGAACCTCATTTTCCCCTGTTTTCTATTATTCAATATTTGATTGCTGTTCTTTGTACATTATTTTCAGTATTCTATGTAATCACCTCATTTTACTTACATCTGCGTATTATATCCTTGTAAGTGTTGTACTACACACACAGAAAACAGAGTAAACACTACTTGCAATTTTAATATGCCGGTAATTGGTTTTTCATATAATAACATTAAGAGGACAGAGACGGCCATAATCAATCAATCCCACTTGAAATATGACATTTAATAGTATATATATATACATTAATATATATATATATATATTATATATATATATATATATATATATATATGTACACACCACAAATATAAATAGTGTGTGGATGTATGCGACATATATATATATCTATATATATATATATATACTATATATATATAATATAATATATATATATATATATTATATATATAGTCGTGTGGGTTGTGTGTGTGGTGTGTGTGGTGTGGTGTGTGTGTGTGGTGTGTGTGTGTTTGTGGTATGTATATATATAATATATATATATATAGTATATATATATATATATATATAATATATTACCATACATATACATGTTATAGATATCATATATTATATTATATATATAATATATATATTATATATACATATATATATATAGCATATACATGTACATACGTATAACATGGTGTGTATATATATAAATATATATATATATAATATATATATATTATATATAGATATATATATATATATATATATATATGTGTGTGTGTGTGTGGTGTGGTGTGTGTTCTGTGTGTGTTTATATGTATATATATACATATAATAGATATATATTAATAATATATATATTTATATATATATATATATATATTATACACACACACACACACACACCACACACACACACACACACACACACACACCAACATCTATATATATGTATGTGTTGTGTGTGTGTGTGGGTGTGTTAGGGTGTTGTGTGCGTGTGTGTGTGTGTGTGTGTGGGTGTGCATCAAATGTAAAATACTAATACAGCTTCCCTGTTTTCATTAAAAAGTGAGTCAAATTAATCAGCTTTGCCCCTGTAGGAAATTGATTTCCACGCCTCGGTGTAGATACGTCCAAGGACGATACAGTCTTAAATCCGACTCTGTACCCAGTGGTACATGATAGGATAACTACTTGCACCGTTTTCATGTTTGGTCTTTTAGTTTAATCGCTCATCTTCTCTCTCTCTTTATCTCTTACATTCTCTCTTTCTCTCCCTCTCTTCTCTCTACATCTACTCTCACTCAACCCCCCTCTCGTTCGCGCTCTCTCTCTCCCTCCCCCCCCCCTCCTTCTTTTTAGCCCGCTCCACACCTAAATACCTCCCTCCCTCTCTTTTCTCTGTCTCTTCCTCCCTCACTCCCTCCCCCCCCCCCCCCCCACCCTCCTTCTCTTCTCTGCTCTCTTCCTCCATCCCTCCCTTCCCCCCCCCCACCCTCCCTCTCTTTCTCTCCCAGCCTAAACCCCTCCCTCGAAACGCCATCATAAGCCACCCGTCTCTCCGCAGAAGGACTGATATTACGGCGAAAAGTCATGCCGTCGCATACGTCAATACAAGAACGAGGATGAGGAGGAGAACTGAGCGCCCGAAGCCTCCCGCTCATCACAGGAGTCCGCTTGGCTTGCCGTTTTTGCGCTTTCGGTGGAAGGCAGTTTTATTTATTTATTCTTGACATGAAGAAAAAGCCAAAGGGGTGATCTTTTTTTTCTCTCATTTTTTATTCTTCTTCGTAAATGGGTATAAAGTACATTTTGGTAATGGAAACGAGGCTAGATGGAATGTTTATTATCTATCAGATTGCCTGCTTACTTGTTGTTTCCCGCCCCTCTCCAGCTTTGCGTTATAATGACCGGGCTTGACAGATTCCGAGTGAACTGGGCAGCGTTCGTTCACGTTCGCAATTTTGGCGTGATTGAGGGAACCGCCAAACCGGTGTGCAATTTTGGTTAATTGCATTTGATCCGCTGAGCGAGAGACTAAGCGAAATAGCTGATCTTGTCATACTGATGCAAAGTATATATATATATGAAAATGCACACAAAACTGTGCATACGCATACATATATCTCGCGTTCAAGCTGTTTTGTTCAGTATGGAACAAAAATAAAACGAAAACCGGGACCCTTACAGTGTAACAAGGTCACTTTCCCTTGCCTACACTGAAAGCCACTACAGTGTAGTATAAGCACCTTGTAAGCAGTAGCTAGGAGAGACCTAGACCCTGATGTAATGGACCTGAGAAGCATATTCTATAACAGAAAAAAAAAAATCATAGTTACATATAATATCTGTACTTACGAACTCCACTTTTATACGATTCAACCCATGGAACAACGGACATGAAACACAGGACGTATAAAGAACGGAACATTTTGAGAATTGTTGTATTGAGGAAGAGTATAAAGAAAAAACAAACCCGACTTTGTGTGAAGTGTTCGAATCGCTCGAATTCTTCAAGGAAAGGATCGGACCCCACAATGCGTGGGAATGCATTTTTTCTGCTTCACTAAAGCCCGGATCCAAAGCACAGTTGATCAATTTTACTTTTCTCGTTTGAGAAGAAGGTTCGTATCAGACTTGAAATATCCCGTTTTCTCATTTTTTTTTTCTCTCGGAGGACTCGGCCTAACGGTATACAAGTCGATCAGTGTTTCGCATCAGTATGAAAAAAACATTTCTCATTCGACCTTCTCCTTGTTCATTGTGGGCACAGTTCGTCAAAAGTAGAGGGACAAACACTATCACCAATACGTTCTGTTTGCTGCATAGATGTCTGATTCTAGAACAAATGAAATCAGAGCCTGCTACATTTGAACAACACTCGCACCACGATTAATCTGGCAACGCTCTTTAACGGCACTTTGTCAGAACTGAAGCAGGTCAGGCACACCACTAGCACGCAAGAGACTGCCATATTTAAATTTGCAAACGGCAGGCTCATTGCACTTGCCACTTTGCCGACCAGTGAGTATCTGAACTGCCTCCGCATTGCCAACACCGAGCAATGCACGGCCACTTTGCCAAAAATTGGCGCTAGCTTATTACCTTCATGATGCTTTGCAACATAAACGTTTATCGCTAGGTGCTTGACACACTCAATCTACGCTTGTAACACTCCTTACATTACTCACTACAAAAGTGTTAGCAGCTTTTAGCACTGTATTTGCACACGCTTAGCTTATTGTAGCGGAATAGATACACCCCCCATGTAGTCGCAACAACAGTGTTCGTATACATGTTTACCTTTACTCCACACACAGACCGCATGCACGCGGACTACTGCAAGTCTAAAGTCCCTTCACGTGACCGGGCCTCGTAAAACACCTCAGGCAAGTTGCTTTAACTGATTTCTAAGACAACATTGGGACATGTTTGGAAAGGACTTGGGAAGGAGACTGTCTGTACACAGACGCCGCACGCACATGCCCACGCACACACACGTGCTTTCATTCATGTGTGTACATCATATACATATATATGCATCCAATTGTACGCACAACCACACAAACGCAAATTGTTTATAGTAATCCCACAGAACTGAGTATCTATGCACATACATGCGCGGACACAAACTAGCGTGTTCACACACACACACAACACACCCACACACACACACAAACACAAAACACACACACACACACACACACACACACACACACACACACACACACATATGCATATGCATAACTAAATACAAAGACTATGAACGCAATACATGCACACACACCAAGGATATATTTAAACACTTTCTGAAAGCACATTTAAACTAAAATACATTTCTATTACATATGCACCACATCACTACCGTTATAGCACTAAAAACTATGCACAAAAAAGCTAGGACCTCTTAAAAATACGGAAAAATCATCGGTGAGTTTTAGGCAAATAAAATATACAAGCCAAATTATACACTCACAATCCTCGGCGTTTGCCATCATACTATAGCGGAAATTATTTATCTCACACATATAGTAATGGGGAAGCACATCAATCTACTTGGAGAAACATAATGAATAAAAAAAAATATTGAATAATAACATAACAACTGATCTGATAAAACTTAATAAAAATCAATGTGCAATGTACATGACTGAAACGTGCATACCATAACATGAATATTGATCTTGCATAGTCACATCATAAAAAGGCACGCTTAACATATCAGTATTTTAGGAAGCACACTGTGACAATATTTCCTTGATAATTGAAACGCTCTCAACATCCAATTGATGTAGGGACACGAAACAGTACGGGTGCTATCTGCAGAGGATTATTATGTAAACCTAATACCATTAACGGGAAGCACTTTTAAACACATCCATTACATGGTTAGGGAATTACATGTAATAA
>NC_051396.1:12841260-12848760 GCF_015228065.2 Penaeus monodon | reverse complement strand
AAAACTAGAAAACAGCAAATTAACAAATCATAAGACTCTTACATATCAAAGCTCCTATCTCCAGAAAGCAAGCCTGCCTCCACAGCATCAGAAAGCCTGCGTTCACCAGCGTCCCCTTCGTCAAGCCTTAGACTTCCTGTTCTGCTGACTCGCCGCTGTCTAGAGAGGCTACGACCTGCTGACTTGCTTCTCTCACCTCTCACCGATTCACTGTGACAAGGAAGAATGTTAGCTTCCTTATGCAAAATAAATATAATATTTTCATTTCATCTTATCTTATATTTCAGGAAGAGAGAGAGAGAGAGAGAGAGAGAGAGAGAGAGAGAGAGAGAGAGAGAGAGAGAGAGAGAGGAGAGAGAGAGAGAGGGAGAGGGAGAGGGAGAGGGAAAAGGGAAGGGAAGGGAGGAGGGAAGGGAAGGGACAGGACAGGGACAGGGACAGGGACAGGGACAGGGACAGGGACAGGGACAGGGACAGGGACAGGGAGGGGGAGAGGAAGAGGAAGAGGAAGAGGAAGAGGGAGAGGGAGAGGGAGAAAGAGAGAGAGAGAGAGAGAGAGAGAGAGAGAGAGGAGAGAAGCGAGAGAGAAAGAGAGAGAGAGAGGATTGTGTGGTTTGGATTGACCAGAAAGTGCCATGTCTCCTGGTTACATGGTTAGTATCACAGGAATGAATGACTTCCTATAATCTTAGAGAAAGTGAAAGATAATGAGAAAAAGAAAAAAAGAAATAAACAGATAAATAAGGAAAAGAATGAGAAAACAGACAGATGGAGGCTGGGACAAACATCCTCCATACATTTAGCAGCATACAGTCTTACTGTTTTTTCTGCCTGTTACTACTCCTAGGTGATTCTCCCTTGCGGCCACTCCTTCTCTGCGAGTCTCGGCGGATAAAAGAGCTCTCAGAGATAGGCAGACTCCTTAGGCTTGATGGTCCATAATCCTCTTGGCTGCGCAAGCTCACTCTCGGAGACTCACCACGTTTGAAATTGGAGTCTGAGAAGTTTGAAAAAAAAATGTTGAGTTAATCATTACAGACGTAATGACAGTTTTATGTGAAATATATGAACCCTGATTTATATTGATATGAATACATCTTCAAATAAAGAAATTGCAGGTAAGATAAGGAAGGTATCAAATCAGCAATGAAGGAAATTTATGTGCCCAATGTCTATATACAGTAAATAAAATTGACTATAAAAATAGATAAATGATGTAAAATCACCAAAATGCAAGCGTAATTCAGTGTTTTAGAACCAAAAACTGGAAAATAAAGAAGCAATAAACATGCTGGAATATAACAAGCAAAAGCCACCAAACATGAAATCTGTAAATAAAAAAAAACACAAACAAAAGACTAAAAAAAATACCCAGACAGACAACAAAAAAGCATAAACAGCATCCAAAAAAGGAAATAATAAGTGCTTTTTTTCTTCTCTTTCTTTTTTTTGCTTACAAAGGAGGTTCCATACCACACTCACTCTTACTATACAGGCGCAGCTGGTTCTCATTTTCCTCTATTTCGGCTAAGGCCTCGGATAGCTAAAAATAAGGGAAGTTAGCATGGCCAATTCAAGCAAGCCTTAATTCCTGTTAGAGTAAGTTTCTGTCTCCTTACAGAAGATGGTATTAGTCCCTACTTCCATCTGATTAATTGCTATACATACAGGCATAAGGATTCAGAAACACTGCTGTAATAAGAAAAGAACCAATAAAATTACTAATAACTCCTTTCTTATTGTGGCAGTGTTTCAATGAATTTCTACACATTTTTTTTTTTGTAATATATACAGAGGTATTCTCTGAAAAAAAAGTTAGAGTGAATGATCTTCACAGCTTGTTCATTTAAAATTCCATCTAAAAGGTGTAACATCTAGATATCAATATATTTCAGTTTTAGAAACTTTTTTCTTACAATGCCAGAAAATCATTCACATTTAGGTAAGTACATATAGGATATTTATCAAATAAGCAGCTCTACATCATTTCCTTTGCTCTTATTAAAGAATCTGAAACTAAAGCACTAGTTCTAAAGTGCCTTCTATTAGTACATTAGTAACAAACCATGATATTTCTTACAGACTATGTAAGTTCAGGGAAGGAGAAGGGGATCTTTATGCACTGAAACATAATACCAAACAACTTATATACACACCTTGTAGGCTAAAGTTTCATTGTTTAGTTCTAATTGCCGAGAGGCTTTCTCCAGCAATGACACCCTGTCAGTCATCTCTGCCAGCTTTTCCTCGGACTCCTGCTGTGTTCGTTTAAGCAGTTCATAGTCTGTGCTAACCTGAAGAAAATACAAAAGAAAAAATAAATAAACAAATAAATAAACTACTCAGAGTATTATGTATTTGTGTCATGTTAGTGTCTATTCTTTGTCTGTATGTCAGTTCTTTTACAATTTTCAATATAGCTTTAAAAACATGTTCAGATTCCATTGAAATACAGAAAGAAAAAAATTGCTTTATACCTCTAGAAGTTTCATAGAATTTTACACAGAAACATAGCATAAGTTTACAATACTCAACATCAACAATAATATCAAAGTCCACTGATTCACTTTATTATCTCTATACAAAAACAATCTGCACATTTAACATTTCAGCCAATTCTTTGTAGACCTAACTTCCTTACCTTAATAAGCTGTGCTGTCAGTTCCTTCTCCCTGTCTGATGCAGGCTTAGTTCTAGCAGCTGTGAGTTCTTCATTCAGTTTTGCCCTTTCTACAAGTAGGTAAGCTATCTGTTTGAACAAGTAGAATACAAGTAGCTTTATATTTGTTGTTGGACCTAATTGAATAAAGTAGAAGGATAGACAGTTATGGAGTATAATACTAATTCTACCTAATACTAATAGTGAACTATATTCTAGTTCACTATAATAATACACACCAAAAGAAAATACAGTAAGTAGACAAAAGAAGCTAAAACCATATGACAAATAATCATAAAATTAATAAATATAATCCAAAGAAGACAAAGTAATTATAGCAATATCTGTAAGGATGACCATGATTCTAATAAAAAGAATGATCAAGATTGTGATGATAATCATCAGTTTGATAAAAATGAGGATGCTGTAGGCCTAAAAGAAAAAAAAAACTTGGTCAAAATAAAATCACAATACATAAAATGCTCTTTTTCTGTGAAACACAATTCACTCAAATTCTACATATGTGCCACACTAGGAGAGATCATTCCAACAGCCAATGAAAAAGAAGCCAGATTCACCCACGTTTTCATGGTCACCTAGTTAAATTTCAATATTTGCTGTGAACCCCAACAACTTAAATGGAAAAAAAAATCATACATATTTGCTACAATATCAGGTTATTTTGCTTGGTCATTTTGGTGTCTGTTTTTAGGCTAAATTTCTTCATAATTTTTGAATGTGATTAACCCACTGCCATGACATGTATGTACATCCGTACATACATGCCATGGCATGCCTAGACTATATTCCAGGTGGCATGTGCATAATTGACATGGTGCGCTGGTCCTGTTTCTCCGGGGGCATGTATGGTCAATGCCACGCTCGCTATGGTGACGACATGATCCCCCAGCAGCAGGGCCCGGGCCACTATGAATACAACCTGGGAGAGAGGGCTTTCGTATCGGGAAACCACCCAGCAGCACTGGGTTAACATCAATAAAGAACTTCCCTTAATTGTGCATGTGCAATAAAAAGCACTTATTGTATGTGTACATCTATTGTAAAATAAATAGCATTAATACATCTATTACCTTCAGTTGAAATTATATTAGCTGACTTTTTTTTTTTATTAGCTTAATTATTAATACAATATATGTCACTGAAACTATCCTCATACTCATTTAATAGAATTCTGAAGAGTAACTACACAACAATAGTAAGTTTCCATAAGCTTTGTGAAAAAATCAATGAAGTTATACCATGTGAGAATTCTGATCATGCTATGCAACAATGTGTGCAACATTTTGTCTTGCATTACAGTTAAGTAATCATAACATTCCCTTACTACTTACTGGCCATCAATATGCTCATCATCATTCTTCATGTGGAGAATTCCGAATGTGCACTACACAAACTGCACCTAGCACAGTTCTACTGAGATGCAGAAGTAACAAATACGGACATGGTCCTTAGATTTAAGAACCTCTGAATCTTTGATAAATTTATTTTACAAGGAAATATTACAAGAACATTCAATGTCACAAACCATTTCACCTAGAATTCTCCCAAGTCCCCCTTCCCCCCAAAATACAAACATATGATACTTCTTCCTATCTGTTAATCACGTCAAGATTTTAGAGCAAGGTCATGTCACATACCTGCTCTCCCAGGGTGCTCTGAGCTACGTCCTCCAGCCCCTCATTCAACAGCATTGTTCCCACTGCCTGCGTTCCAGCAAGGAGGGCCTCCAGGTCCTCCTTGAGAGTCTTCACTTCATCATCCAATTCCCTGACTCTTTCTTCGCATTTTTGTCGGAGGTGTTCAGTGTACTCCTCAAGTTCCTGAAAGAGAGAGTACGCATATGGGTCATGGTAACTATAATCTGGCAAAATTGACCTAATACATCAACAAGAAAATAGTTAAGTGTAAATATTCATCTGGTGTTAAATTCTAAACAGTATTCAAATTGGAATTTCACTTTTCATGTTATTCTGAAATACTTTATTGCTCTCACTCTTACCAAAGAAATGAAGATTTAGTGTAGTATTTTCAAATATCACATTATTCTGACCACTTTATATATAAAGAAAATGCAGTTTAAAATTATAATTAATTTTGTCTTCTGTCTCATGACCTAATTTTGATCTTCTTTAACTATATACAGCTAACACTTTAAAAAATATGCCTTAATTATAGATTACAAAAGGGGTCAAAGCCACAGGATAAGTGATAATTTATCTGGTCTATCTTGTTTCACCAGAGTAAAACAATCCTTTTTTTGGACTCCTTCAATCCAAAATTGGGTGGAGTGGGTTTTGTCTGATTTTTTTTTTTCTTCTTTTTTTTGGGGGGGAGGGGGTAATCACTTCTTCTGTTTCTTTTATAACATAGTCGAAATGAGCAATCACAAGCTAATTAAATGGTAAGCTTGCTAAAAACTGTTTCTTCTCATAACTTTTTCTTTATGAATAAGACACATGTGGTCTCCTCTAATATATTTGGTACAGTTTGGCTAGTCTCCTTCATCCACACCCATGATATCACCCCCCCCCCCCCATACACTCACTCCCCTTGTAGGCCCTCCTCTGCCTGAGCCAATGATATAATTATATTTTTCCACTTCTCTTTTCTTCTGAATGAAATATATTGAGTTTCAGAAAGTAATTCTAGTCCTGTATGACATACATTAATGACAGTCATATTTTTCTATCTCTATTTTCTTGTAAATGAAAAGTAGCGAATTTGAGAAAGTAATTCTGGTGCTGTATAACATATTTCATCCAGCCAAACAATTTTTTTTTCTCTCTCTCTCGCTCACTTTCCCCCCTCTCCCCTGCACAGAATACTATTACATATCAAAACCTAAAAATACATCTAAACACATATCAGATTTTATACGCTTTATTGACATATTTGTTGTATCTCTCTTCCATTTTCATTCTTATATGAGGAATAACAATTATGAGCTATACTGGCACTCACTGTATTTACCGTACGACAGTGAAACATATATACTATTGTGTATAAAATTGAGCACCTCAAATGCTTGCAACCTAAATTTGCCTTTGTGAAACAAAAGAGCAAGCCTTTTACACAGTTTTTTTTTGGAATCATACAACAAATGATGAAGCTTGACAACTGCTGACTTAGTACTGTGTTTTGTATCAGTTTTTCCTTAAGAGTAAGAGGATTATAGTAAAAAAAACACCTGCTGAGAGTGTCAGGAAAAAAGCAATCAATTGGATAAACTAATCAAACAAAATGCAACTTTGTAACAGGATGCTTTGCAATACATCACTATAATTAAATTCATACATTTATGTATACAATAATGAATTTAGTATAAAATTTTTGTACAAGTTTATGTAAAATCATAATGCTATAAAAAAAAATAAACACATAGTTTTGAGTGTGTTCTGTTCATCAAAACAAAAAACAAACAAACAGAAAAAAACAGCAAACAGGTCACCTCAAAGGCAGTGGCAAGTGGGATCAAAGCCATTTTATTTTGAGTAAAAGGTTCAATTTATTTGTGGGCAATGGGTAAACATGGTATACAGTTGGATCTCATGTGAAAGATGGGAACAGTACTTACACATGTTGCTATCTGCACTTACCATGTTAGGAAGAGAAAACATTGCTTTTGTATGTAAAAAGAAGAAGAAGAAGAAGAAGAAGAAGAAGAAGACATACAATCCTATAATAAAATAATTTTCTTTGCTTTAGTTATACCTATATAAAAATTAAAGCTGGTTCTTTTTCTCAATCTCTCATAGGCAGAAGAAAATTCAGTCACTACATGATTTAAGAAAATCCCTTTAAAGAAGCAACAATACCTCATATATAGTCATACCTCCTTTTCTTGATCATGCTGTCTCCTCAGCTTATCATTTATGTGTCGTACTGCTTTTAGATTGGCCTCTGCATCAACTAGCAAGCGCCACACTTGAAGAGTTTTTATGTTTTGATCTTGTGTTTCCCATTCTAATCCTTCGAGGCTGAATCTCCTCTTCATAGATGTCCATTCATCCTCTGTCTGTTAAAAATTCATTTTAGCAAGATCCACCAGAAAAAGAATATAATATAAATAAATGGTACAAAAAATATATAAGTGTAATCATACTGTCACAAAAAAGAGAAAAGCATTATATATTTCAGATGTAATTTATTCAATTAAACAATACTCACAATACTGTCATCCCCATCCATATTATCTGTTGTAAATTATACAGTACTTTACAATTCCTGAAACAAATAATCCTTAATATTATACACATTCATAAGTACAATGAAAATATCTCCATGTAAGTTATGAAGCTCTACATATAACAGTAAAAAATTAACTGAGGGGGAACATCAAGCAGAACAGTTGCCCTGACTTTGGTATCCCCCTCTGAAATCTGCTGAGTGATGTATATTACAATGCTAATCTCTTGCATACAATTAGCCAGTAAGGTATTTTTAGTGGCGAGTATGAAAAAAAAAAAAAAACATTTAAATCAAATAAGATGTCTGTGGGTTAATATCATATCAATATTATGATGGCATTCTTAGAGCAACTGAATCTTATGATCAAACAGCCTATATAAAAAGTATATAGGAATATCAAATAAATAATTTGTGCAGGTAGAATACATGGAAGGGGTTCTTTATATTCTGTCATCTTCATACATATGTGTTTAAGCCTTAAATTCCATACATTTTATAATGTGATGCAGGTAAGCATCGTAGAAGGGGTTTCTTTCAAGTACTAAATAATGATTTCTATCTACTCTAACTCAATTTGACTGAAATATGAGTTGTGCTTTTGGGATCCACGGTTAAAAGTAAATCTTGTCAAA
>NC_051396.1:12828760-12833760 GCF_015228065.2 Penaeus monodon | reverse complement strand
ATATTCTCATTTCCTAACGATGCCATCTCACTCTTTATCTCTCCCATCTCTGATCGCCGCCGCTTGCATGGATTCCTATCATGCCGGAAAAAAGCATCCTTTGAATGTCATATTTTCCTCTTTCTCTTCAAACCGGAAATGTATCTTTTCTTTGCCCTCGGTTATCCTAAGCCTTACACACTAAGCATGGTCATGTTACGAGCAAGGTCAGGAATATCAAGTTGAGACCTTAATATATCGTCACTTAATTTTTTTTTTTTTTAATGTTTGTGCATTATATATATATATATATATATATATATATATATATATATATATATATATATATATATATATATATATATATATGTATATATGTATATATATATATTGTTATATTGTTCCATGACTATTTGCACCCTAAACATGGTATACTGATATCCTGTAAGTTGTTATGTGTGCTTCCCTAATAATGTCATGTTCTTCAATATCATATAATGCTGTTCTATTCTCTGCCATGATATGCCGATGTTATGCTTCCCTAATTTCTTTCCATGACTATGAATTTGAGTGTGCTTCCATAGTAAGGACCGTTATTTCAAGTGGTTTCTCAGACTAATATGATGTTCTTTGTGCTTCCTCTTCATAATGTGTTACTTTGTGCTTTGTGATTTTCTTGGCGTTGTTATCATTGCAAGTTATTACATGTAATTCCCTACCATGTAATGATGTTAAAAGTGCTTCCCGTTTATGGTATTAGGTTACATATAATCCTCTGCCATGATAGCCACCGTACTGTTCGTGTCCCTACCATCAATGGATGTTGAGAGCGTTTCATTATCAAGGAATATTGTCACAGTGTGCTTCCCTAAAATACTGAGATGTTAAGCGTGCCTATTTTAAATGATGTTACTATGCAAGAATCAATATTCATGTTATGGTATGCACGTTTCAGTCATGGTACATTGCACATTGATTTTTATTTAAGTTTATCAGATCAGTTGTTAATGTTATTATTCATATTTTTTTTATTCATTATGTTATCCAAGTAGATTGATGTGCTTCCCCATTACTATATGATGTGAGATAAATAATTCCGCTATAGTATGATGGCAAACGCCTAGGATTGTGAGTGTATAATATTGGCTTGTGATCTTTTATTTGCCTAAAACTCACCGATGATTTTCCGTATTTTTAAGAGGTCCTAGATTTTTGTGCATAGTTTTAGTGCTATTACGGTAGTGATGTGGTGCATATGTAATAGAAATGTATTGTTAGTTTTAAATGTGCTTTCAGAAAGTGTTTAAATATATCCTTGGTGTTGTGCATGTAATTGCGTTCATATGTCTTTTGTATTTAGTTATGCATATGCATAATGTGTGTGTGTGTGTGTGTGTGTGTGTGTGTGTGTGTGTGTGTGTGTGTGTGTGTGTGTGTGTGTGTGTGTGTGTGTGTGAACACGCTAGTTTGTGTCCGCGCATGTATGTGCATAGATACTCAGTTCTGTGGGGATTACTATAACAATTTGCGTTTGTGTGTGTGCGTACAATTGGATGCATATATATGTATATGTGTACACACATGAATGAAAGCACGTGTGTGTGCGTGGGCATGTGCGTGCGTGCGTCTGTGTACAGTCTCCTTCCCAAGTCCTTTCCAAACATGTCCCGAATGTTGTCTTGAGAATCAGTTAAAGCAACTTGCACTGAGGTGTTACGAGGCTCCGGTCACGTGAAGGGACTTTAGACCTTGAGTGTACGCGTGCATGCGGTCTGTGTGTGGAGTAAAGGTAAACATGTATACAACAACTGTTTAGCAGAATACATGGGGGGTGTATCTATTCCGGCTACAATAAGCTGAAGCGTGCAAAATACAGTGCTAAAAGCTGCTAAAACTTTTGTAGTGAAGTAATGTAAGGAGTGTTAGCAGAGCGTAGATGTGAGTGTGTCAAGCACCTAGCGATAAACGTTTATGTGTGCAAAGCATCAGTGAAGGTATAAGCTAGCGCCAATTTTTGGCAAAGTGGCCGTGCATGTGCTCGGTGTTGGCAATGCGGAGGCAGTGCAGATAATCACTGTCGGCAAAGTGCAAGTGCATGAGCCTGCAGTTTGCAAATTTAGATATGCAGTCTCTTGGTGCTAGTGGTGTGCTGACATGCATTCAGTGCTGACAAAGTGCGTCTAAAGAGCGTTGCCAGATTAATCTTGGTGCGAGTGTGTTCAAATGTAGCATGGCAATCTGAATTTCATTTGTTCTAGAAGCTAGACATCTATGCAGCAAACAAAGAACGTATTGGTGATAGTGTTTGTCTCTACTTTGACGAACTGTGCCCACAATGAAACAAGGAGAGGTCGAATGAGAAATGTTTCATACTGATGCGAAACACTGATCGAACTTGTATACCGTTAGGCCGAGTCCTCCGAGAGAGAAAAAAAAAGAGAAAACGGGATATTTCAAAGTCTGATAGACTTCTTCTCAAACGAGAAGGTAAAAATGATCAACTGTGCTTTGGATCCTTGGCTTTAGTGAAGCAGAAAAAATGCATTCCCACGCATTGTGGGGTCGATCCTTTCCTTGAAGATTCGAGCGATTCGAACACTTCACACAAAGTCGGGTTTGTTTTTCTTTATACTCTTCCTCAGATACAACAATTCTACAAAATGTTCGGTCGTTTATAAACGGCTGTGTTTCATGTCGTTGTTCTGGGTTGATCGTATAAAAAGTGGAGTCGTAAGTACAGATATATATATGTATATGATTTTTTTCTGTTATAGAATATGCTTCTCAGGTTACATACATCAGGGTCTAGGGTCTCTCCTAGCTACTGCTTACAAGGTGCTTATACTACACTGTAGTGGCTTCAGTGTAGGCAAGGGAAAGTGACCTTGTTACACTGTAAAGGGTCCCAGGTTTCGTTTTTATTTTTGTTCCATACTGAACAAAACAGCTTGAAGCGCGAGATATATGTATGCGTATGCACAGTTTTGTGTGCATTTTCATATATATATATACTTTCATCAGTATGACAATATCAGCTATTTCGCTTAGTCTCTCGGCTTCAGCGATGCAAATGCAATTAACCAAAATTGCACATCGGTTTGGCGGTATCCCTCAATCACGCCAAAATTTGCGAACGTGAACGAACGCTGCCCAGTTCACTCGGAATCGTGTCAAGCCCGGTCATTATAACGCAAGCTGGAGAGGGGCGGGAAACAACAAGTACAGCAATCTGAATAGATAATAAACATCCAATCTAGCCTCGTTTCCATTACACAAATGTACTTATACCCATTTACGAAGAAGAAATAAAAAAAAGAGAAAAAAAATCACCCCTTGGCTTTTTCTTCATGGTCAAGAATAAATAAATAAAACTGCTTCCACCGAAAGCGCAAAAACGGCAAGCCAAGCGGGACTCCTGTGATGAGCGGGAGGCTTCGGGCGCTCAGTTCTCCTCCTCATCCTCGTTCTTGTATGTGACGTAGCGAACGGATGACTTTTCGCCGTATATCAGTCCCTGCGGAGAGACGGGGTGGCTTATGAGGGCGTTTCGAGGGAGGGGTTTAGGTGGGAGAGAAAGAGAGGGAGGGTGGGGGGAGGAGGGAGGGAGGAAGAGACAGAGAAAGAGAGGGAGGGAGGTATTTAGGTGTGAGAGGGAGAAAAAGAGGAGGGGGAGGGAGAGAGAGAGCGAAAGAGAGGGGTGAGTGAGAGAGATGTGAGAGAGAGAGAGAGGGAGAGAAAGAGAGATGAGAGATAAAGAGAGAGAGAAAGATGAGCGATTAACTAAAAGACAAAACATGAAACGTGCAAGTAGTTAATCCTATCAGTGTACACACTGGTACAAGTCGGATTAAGACTGTATCGTCTTGGACGTAAGCTACACCGAGGCGTGGAAATCAATTTCCTACAGGGGCAAAGCTGATTAATTTGCTCACTTTAATGAAACAGGGGAAGCTGTATTAGTATTATTACATTTGATGCACACACACACACACACACACACACACACACACACACACACACACACACACACACACACACAACATAACATATATATATATATGTGTGTGTGTGTGTGTGTGTGTGTGTGTGTGTGTGTGTGTGTGTGTATATATATATATATATATATATATATATATATATATATATATATATATATATATATATATGTATATATATACATATACAACACACACAACACACACAACATAACACATATATATATATATTATATATATATATATATATAGTATATATATATATATATATATATATATATATATATATATATATACAAACACATGTATAATGGATATATATATATATATATATATATATATATATATATATATATATATATATATATATATATATATATATATATATATATACACACACACACTACAACACACACACACACACACACACACACACACACACACACACATATATATATATATATATATATATATATATATATATATATATATATATATATATATATATATATATATATTCTCTGTGTGTGTATGTACAACACTCACAAGGATGATAATACGCAGATGTAAGTAAAATGAGGTGATTAACATAGAATACTGAAAAATAATGTACAAAGAACAGAAAATCAAATATGAATATAGAAAACAGGGGAAAATGAGGTTCGACGAAAAAAAAGAATATTTTTCTAAGAACATTCCTAGAAACATAACACTCGCCATCGTAATGGAGGTGAACGACATTTGAAATTCATGATGTTTGTCTCTAGCAATCGCTAGTCAAGCGAGTTTACAAATAACTTTTGAGTCTTCGGCACAAATGTTGTTATTCTAACCTCATGGTGCGATGATAGAGATAAGCATCCTATATACTGAAGCATCCTTTGTGACTTCACGTTATGAACAGATAGTGAATACTACTTGGATATTTTTATCTCTTTTTACTAACAATATATATATATATATGTATATATATATATATATATATATATATATATTATATATATAAAGAGAGAGAGAGAGAGAGAG
>NC_051396.1:12818760-12821260 GCF_015228065.2 Penaeus monodon | reverse complement strand
AAAACGAAAACAAAGACCCTTAAAGAAACTCACCCGACACCGACGAGCAGGAGGAGCCGATACCCTGCACGGCCCGGGCCACGAAGAGCACTGGATAGCTGGACCCAAACGCGAAGACTGGCAGGGGAAAATAGTCTTATGAATAAATGGAATAAGTGTCATATTGTGTTATGTTTGCATGTCTTATGTATCTTTTTTAATGGGTATTGATGTTTTTTTTTGTAGTTGCTATTATTATTATTATTATTATTATTATTATTATTATTATTATTATTATTATTATTATTATTATTAATTATCATTAGTTTCATATTATTGTGATGTTTAATTTTATTGTTTTATTATCGTTGTTATTATTTTCATTATTATTGTTGTTGCTGTTGTTTTGGTTTGTTATTGCTATTATCATCATCGCTGTTATTTTATATCATCATTATCATCATTGTTACCATTTTATCATGATCATCACCATTATTATCATTATTTCTATTATTATTATTATTATTATTATTATTATTATTATTATTATTACTATTATTATTATTATTATTATTATTATTATTATTATTATCATTATTATCATTATTGTCATTATCATCATCATTATTATTACTGTCATTGATACCAAAAATATAATTATCATTATTATCATTGTGATGGTAATGCAATAGGTACTAAGTCTTCATTTTTCGTTTTGTTACTTCATTCCTTTATCTATTTTCTAATGTGTGATGCAGGCGTGTGTGAAAATGCCTATCGTTGAGCTTATTTATTGCTTCATGGCAGAGGAGAATGAATATTGCATTATTAGTAATTAAACTTCATGATTTATATCAACAGCAGATGGTGAGAATGAAGTGTTATTAATCATTTCATATCCTATCGTATGGCAGGAGGAAATCGTATGTAATTAATGTTTTTTTTTATGGAATCTGTCTAGGGAATAATCTCTTATTCCTCGCGTAACCGTTTTGAAATAAATCATTATTCTCTGTTGCCCCTCTTCATGTTTTTTTCCCATTTTCTCTTTTATTCTTCTTTTACTTATCCTCACTTACGAAATATATATAAACAATAACGATTAAAAAAAATACGCTCGACTCCCCTAATGGAATTCTAAGAATAATTAGAAACGCTTTCTCGTAGTCCCTTTTCTCTCTTCTTTCCAAAATGTTAAGCGATTCTTTCACAAATTTTAAAACGCAATTGAGGGAGAGATTCGGAGTCTTTTTCCTGTTCGCTAATGGCTCGTCCTGATTAGCGAATCCTTTCTTTCATGGCGTGGATACAGGAATCCGAACCACTGGAAGCTGGATTCGTGTCATTTATGGTTTGATTTGATTCATTATTATCCCCTTTTTCATTTATGTTTGTTCATTTATCTGTTCACTGTGTCTATTTGTTTATCTGGTCGTAAATATGATTACTTGTTCATATATTTTTCGAAGTAGAAATATGATATCAAACTTTTTTTTTTCAACTCGACGTCCACGCTTTACATTTCTTTTTTTTTTCTTTTTCTTCCCTCTTCTTCCTTCTCTCCCTCCTCTCCTCGCAAGATATCTTTCTCCCTTTCTCCTCTTCCTTCATTTCTTCTTCGTTATCCTCTCCCTTATCCTTCAAAACGTAGCATATATTTCCTCTTTTCGCCACGCTGTCGCCCTAGCGTCATTTCTGATTAACGAGCATCAGTGTAATCAAATTTATATCATTACCATATCTCCCCCCCTTACCCCCGATCGCTCTCAAATGACGTGAGAGGGGAGGGGGAGGGGAGGGGAGGGGAGGGGGGACTGTCACACTTTTCCAGGGCTATATATCAAGGTGTGAAGTTATGATGTCTTCAGTCCCCGTGAACCAACGAGGGGAAAGAGGGAAGAGGAGAGAGAGGGGTGCGTGAAGAGGAGGGGAGTAGAAGAGAGAGAGGGGAGGGGAGAAGGAGAGAGAGAGGGAAAGAGAGAGAGGGGGGGAGGGCGAAGGAGAGAGAGAGGAAGAGAGAGAGAGAGAGAGAGAGAGAGAGAGGGGGGGGGAGGAGAGAGAAGAGAGAGAGGGGGAGAGAGGATAGAGGAGAGAGAAGAGAGAGAGAGAGAGAGAGAGAGAGAGAGAGAGCGAGTGGAACCAGAGACGAAAAAGGAGAGAAAAGTAAGGAGAGAGAGAGAGAGAGAGAGAGAGAGAGAGAGAGAGAGAGAGAGAGAAGGAGAGTAGGTAGACAAGACGACACTAAACCGAAGGAAAGGGATAGCATAATGAAACAACATAGAGACAAAAGAGAACAAAGAACAAGAATAAAAAAAGATAGAAGAAAAAATAGAAAGAGAAGAAGTTGCAATAGATCAAAAGGAAAAGGAGAATGAAGACGAGGATAAGCAAAGAAAAAAAAAACAAAGACATAAACAGAAAGATAAAGACACACACAGTTGAGAAGGGGGAGAGGAAGGAAGGGAAGAAAAGGGAAAGAGAGAAAGGAAAAAAGAAAGAAAATAAAAAAAACAAAAACTGA
>NC_051396.1:12796260-12803760 GCF_015228065.2 Penaeus monodon | reverse complement strand
AGATTAACTGATAGTTTATTATTATCATTATTATTATCATTATTATTATTATTATTATCATCATCATCATCATCATTATTATTATTATTATCATTATCATTATTATTTTCATCACCATTATTGTCATAACCATCTTTATCATCATCATCGACATCATCATCATCATCATCATGGTCATTGTCGACGTTCTACCATTACTATTGGTTTTACAAAGGGTTCATTATTTCAAGTAATAATATTGACATAGTTATGGATGTCAACATGATATTTCCATCTTTATAGTATCACTATACATTTATTATACATGATCATACTACTAAAAACTGTGGCTAGGTAGACAGCAAGGGATATGGTACGAGTAGAGTTAATACTCCCGTAGAGACGATTATGCAAATCAGCTTAGAAAATCCTCATGAATTTATGCCCATCCTCTCTATCTGCTTCCCTCCCCTCTCTCTGCTACTCCTCTCTCTCTCTCTCTCTCTCTCTCTCTCTCTCTCTCTCTCTCTCTCTTTCTCTCTCTCTCTCTCTCTGTCGCTCTCCTTCCCCCCCATCTCTCTCTCCCTCCCTCTCTCTCTCTCTCTCTCTCTCTCTCCCTCTCTCTCTCTCCCTCTCTCTCTCTCTCTCTCTCTCTCTCCCTCACTCACAGACACACACACAGAAATGTATAAAGAAAATCTATAAAGAAGAGGAAATCGACTCTATCCTTTTTATCCGATACACTGGGAGAGATAACAAGTTAGACGAGAGGAAAGAAGAGAGAGAGAGAGAGAGAGAGAGAGAGAGAGAGAGAGAGAGAGAGAGAGAGAGAGAGAGAGAGAACGAGAGAGAGAGGGGGGGGGGAAGAAGGGAGAGAGGGGCAGAAGAGAGAGAGAGAGAGAGAGAGAGAGAGAGATAGATAGATAGATAGATAGATAGATAGATAGAGAGAGAGAGAGAGAGAGAGAGAGAGAGAGAGAGAGATTGAATGCATTGGTTGAACTATATATTGCCATGAAAGTAAAATTGCCATTTAACGTAAATAATATAATACACAGAATGGCACAAAAGTCATCTGAATTACACGTCTTTTGCTGACATTTTGCAAGAATAGAAATATAAAGTTAAATCAATTAATACATGAACAAACAACAGCAGAAGAAATGAAATAAAATATACACGCTAGAAGGACAAATTGAGTAAAGTTGACAAAAAAAATTGACTACGACATAAGACTAGAGAGCGAGAGAGAGAGAGAGAGGGGGGGGGGGTAGAGAGAGAGAGAGAGAGTGAGAGAGAGAATGAGAGCGAGCGAGAGAGAGAGAGAGAGAATGAGAGCGAGATAGATAGATAGATAGATAAGAGAGAGAGAGAGAGAGAGAGAGAGAGAGAGAGAGAGAGAGAGAGAGAGAGAGATTAATAGATAGAAAGAGAGAGAGTTGAAGTACAAGAGAATAGAAAAGAATATTGAAAATGATATTGATAATGATAATTATGATTACGTAATAATACTATTACTTATAATGATAACGGCAATGTTAATGATAGCGATGATAATTACATCAATAGTAATAATGATAATGATAATAATAATGATAAAATAATAATAATAATAATCTGATTATAATAATAATAATGATGATGCTACTAATATTGATATTGATACATCTAGTCATAATAATAAAGATAGTAACGATAATACCAATAATGATAATAATGATAATGAAAATAATAGTGATGAAAACAATGATAATAACAGTGATAATAATCACTGCAGTAAAAATAATAACGATGACGATAATGGTAGCAATATAATAATGATAATAACCATAGCAATAAAATGCTAATAATATTACGACTACCGTTACGTCTATAAATAGCATTATCGGCATAATTTTCATTTTTATTGTCTCATTGTTATCACTGTTACTGTGATTTTATTATCATCATGACTCTTAGCGTTATAACAATAATGATAATGAAAATGACAATTATTATTATCATGCTATTATTATTATCATCATCATCATTGTTATAATAATAACAAATTATAATAATAATAATAATGATAATAATAGTAATAATAATAATAATGATAATGATGATGATGATAATGATGATGATGATAATAATAATAATAATAATAATAATAATAATAATAATAATAATAATAATAATAATAATAATAATAATAATAATAATAATAATAATAATAATTATTATTATTATTATTATTATTATTATTATTATTATTATTATTATTATTATAACAATGATGATGATGATAATGATAATAACAATGATAATAATAATTGTTATTATCATTATCATTATTGTTATAATGCTGATAGTCATGATAATAATAAAATAAAAGTAACAGTGATAATAATGAGACAATGAAAATGAAAATTATCCCGATAATGCTAGTTATAATTTTAATGGTAGTCGTAATATTGATAAAGTATTGATAGTCACGTTGGTGATGATAAATGACGATAATGAATTGCTTATGACGAAAACATTATTCATACTGATAATAAAAGCTGATGATAAAAGCATGGGAAACAGTGACAATATTAATGTTATATTAAAATAACAATCAGAATGATGTTAATGGCAATAATAACAACGGTATTTATAATGATAATAATAATAATAATAATAATAATAATAATAATAATAATAAAATAATGATAATAATAATAATAATAATAATTATTATTATTATTATTATTATTATTATTATTATTATTATTATTATTATTATTATTATTATTATAATAGCAATAATAATAATGATAATAATAATAATAATATAATAATAATAATAATAATAATAATAATAATAATAATAATAAGAAGAAGAAGAAGAAGAAGAAGAAGAAACAGGATAGAAATAACAACAGTCATCATCCTAACCATAACAATGACAAGAACACCAGCGATACTGAAACATTCACATACCGACAAACACAGAGATTTGAACCCAACCCAACGCGAACTGCTCGTCAGGCGCCCCTTAGGCCAAAGGCAGTGTAGGGAAGGTCCTGGTATGGTGACCGTGTGAATACATAAAGGACAGAAGGGTGCAGGTCGAGGTATTGACTGAGATACCGAAGGGGTGCTGCCCACTAAGAAAGGAGTAATTATTAGTTCTCCTTCGCTCTCGTTCATGTGTCTCTCGTCACTCTATCTTTAGAGTTGTTTCGGGTTGTCTGTGTGTGTGTCTGTTTCGGGTTCTCTCTGTTTGTCTGCTTTTTCTGCCTTTTTCTGTCGGTCTGTTTTCTCTCTCTCTCTCTCTCTCTCTCTCTCTCTCTCTCTCTCTCTCTCTCTCTCTCTCTCTCTCTCTCTCTCTCTCTCTCTCTCTCTCTCTCTCTCTCTGATTTTATTTCCTTCCGTCTTCCTCTGTTGTGTTTTTGTCTCTATCTGTCTCAGAATTTATCCTTTCCAGAGTTTGTCTGTTTCTGTCTCTGTCCCCCCTCTCTCTCTTCTCTGTTTTTCTCTTTTTTTCGCCATTGTCTCTTTTTCTACTCATCTATCTGTCTACAGCATCTGTTTATTGCCTTTTTCTCTGCCACACTCTTTCAGCTGCTGTTTATTTCCTTGTCACTAACTCGGGAACTGTCTCTCTCTCTCTCCACTTTCTTCTTCTCCTTCTCACTCTCTCTCCCTTTCATTAATCTCCTTGGCTCTCTTCTCTGCGTCTCTTGCTCACCCTTCCTTTCCCCTTCTCTTTCTTCCATCGGCGTATTCTTTTCTCCCTTTGTCCCCTCCCATCCCCTTCCTCTCCCCTCATGCGCCCCCTCGCTCCGGGTCCATTAGCCTCGAACATACTTCTTTGTGACGGCTTTTCTCCCTCTCGCTCCCCTCTTTTCAAGCTTACATCGTCTGTGGTTCAGTGTCTCTACTCTCTATTTTCTAAATAAGAATTAGGACATCTCTGTACTTCTCTTATCTCTGAAAAAGAGAAGAGTCTGTCCGATCGATTTTTCTTCAGTAAGTTGAGTATGATTTTTTTAAACGTCTTTCTCCGTCTTGTTAAAATACTTTTTTTTATAACTCCGACGAATTTAGTATCATTTCTATCTGATACGATATATAATTACTATGGGACTGTTGGACTGATCACACCACCTCAGCCAATGTTAATGCAAACTCCTTTTCAACGAAGGAAAGTTGTCTTGTAAGTACCTATCATCACAATCGATTACTTGTAACGTCATAATCATGTAATAGCCTTAAGAAAGATTATTGGATAATTCTCCAGCCGATTCGGGTCATTCATCAGCCCCACGTTATAAGGGCGGAGAGATCGCTGTGTCACATCTCGATTTATCGGTTGAGTTCTGGCGCAGGGCGGACGGGCGCTATAGCAGATCAACAGGTCTTCCTCTCTCTCTTCCTCTTCCTTTCACAGCCTCCCGCGCTCTCTTCTATTTCTAGATGGTTATCTGTTTATTTGCTTCATCTCTTGTTCTCTCTCATTCTCTCTCTCTCTCTCTCTCTCTCTCTCTCTCTCTCTCTCTCTCTCTCTCTCTCTCTCTCTCTCTCTCTTCTCTCTCTCTCTCTCTCTCTCTCTCTCTCTCTCTCTCTCTCTCTCTCCCCTTTCACTTACGCCCACCGCAGCTCCCCTCACTTGTTGCTTGAAAGGAATGGCACCGCGGGAATGTATGCCACGCGGGGAACTTCCCAAGATGGAGGCTGGTCCCTCTCCCCACTCTCGCTCCATCCTCTAACCGGCGTCCCCCTCTCCGCACGTCCCTCTCCCTCTCTCCCTCTCTCCCTCTCTTTCCCTCCTCGCCCCAGTCTCTCTAGGAATGCCGGCTGCCCCGAGAATATTACGAGCCTTTATGGAGCTCGGCGAGGGAGCCCGACACATAACAATGAACTCAACTCAGTCATTCTACGTCCATATGGAAGTCGATCTCTGCGGTTGGTTCAGATATTCTTTTCAGGGCTGTTGCTTCCTTTTTTTTCTTCTTAGGGGGGGAGGGAGAACTTTATGGTAGTTGCTTGTGGAAGAGAAATGAAAAGTCAGTATATGGAGGCTTAGACAGAGTCTTATGGGACTGAAATGAGATGCAGGCAAGGTGGTTGTGACTTTACGTAGGTATGGGGTTCCGGGATTTCATATGAGCGTGTTGGACAAAGAAGGTCAAACGAGCTTTTATAACAGACTTGTTTTTTTTTCGTTTCTATATGGGGAAAGGAATCGATTTCATAAAAAAAAATGCTGAAAGGGATTAAGGTACACGTCTTCTAGACATACTAGAATATTTTTCTATTGTAGAAAAAAAAAAAACTTACGAAGACAATGTATATGATTAAACAAAACATCTATCTGCATAGTTATCTTATTGTTGTTGCTTTAAAACTTTTATGTCGTCGTCTTTCAGAGAGAAAGAACACAAAGTTAATGTCAAAAAAAAAAAAACTTATCGTGTACTTAAGGAGTTCGCAGAAAACGATTAATGCTTAAATAACCTTATTGCCAGAGGATGAAAGCTCTTGCTTGAGCAGTCTGAGCAAATTTTCTAGAAAGAATAACACTACTTCACTGTAAGAATAAAGCTGAGTTTCCTTTATAAACGTTAGAATACGAAGTAAAAAAAAAATCCCCCTTCACAAGAAAACAAACTTGAACCAAAGTCAATCTTGCAAAAAAATATAGGTATACCAATATTCAATAAACAAGACGGAAGGAGAGAGAGAGAAAAAAAAGGAACGAAAGAGAGAGAAACCCAAATCAGATAAAGGAAAATGATGGATGAAGAGGGGAAAGCGGCGATCGATTATACGCTGCGAACGAGCTCTTGTAATTAACTAATATTATGGACAGTAATTAAGGAGACATATTAAGGGCCGTTATTTCCTCGGTGGTTATGACTTAACCTCTCCTCTCTCGCGCTCTATTGTCCTTTCGCGCTCTTTTCCACATCTTTATTGTTCACTGTTTAGTTACTTTATTTTTTTTTGTTTATCTAGCTATTTATGTATTTATCTATTTATTTATTGTTTCTGCGTCATAACATGATTTATGCTTTCTCTTTCTTTTTTCAAAGCGATGTTGGGAAATAGATAAGTAAACAAATAAATAAATGAATAAATAAATAAACAAATGAATAAATAAATAAATAGATAAATAAATATATATATATATATATATATATATATATATATATATATATATATATATATACATATATATATATATATATGTATATATATATATATATATATATATATATATATATATATATATATATATATATATATATATATATATATATATACATATACATTTCCAAACCACTCCTTTCATAACTCACTCTCCCGCCTGCTGTCCCCTCCCTTACACCTCTTCCTCCGCCCAGATTCCAACAGCTGCCTCGCCTCCTCCTCCCCCCCCTCTTTCCCTTCATCCCCCCCCTTCCACTCCTCTCGCCCTCCCCCCCCCCCCCACCCACCCCACCCCCGCCTCTCCAGTCAACTCCTTTCCTCGCATTCACGATCAAGATGAGTTGCCAGGCAGCATTAACACGATCATTTTGTCTTGGAATGCGTTGGGTTATATCAGCGTTTTAGTTATGCGAAGGTTTGTTATTGAATGATAGTGGGGGAAGGGATGGGGAGATGGAAGGGAAGAGGAGGAGGGAAGGAAGGGGAGGAGACATTGAGGAAGGGGAGAGAGAGGGAAGGGGAAGAGACTGGGAGGGAGGGGAGGAGAAGGAGAATGGGAAGAGGCAGGAACAAGAGAAAGAGAGAGAAAGAGAGAAAGATAGAGAGAGAGTGAGAGAGAGAGTGAGAGAGAGAGAGAGAGAGAAAGAGGGAGAGAGAGAGAGAGAGAGAGAGAGAGAGAAGAGAGAGAGAAAGAGGAGAACAAGAGAGAGAGAGAGAGAGAAGAGAGAAGAGAAGAGAGAAAGAGAGAGAGAGGAGAGAGAGAGAGAGAGAGAGAGGAGAGAGAGGAGAGAGAGAAGAGAGAAGAGAGAGAGAGAAGAGAGAAGAAGAGAGAGAGAGAGAGAGAGAGAGAGAGAGAGGAGAGAGAGAGAGAGAGAGAAGAGAGAGAGGGAGAGGGTGGCAGGGAGAAGAGGAAAAGAAAGTGTAAGAAATGAAAGGAGAAGCGGCAAGGGGAGAAAAGGGGGAAAGCCAAGTCGAAATAAAAGGGCAAGGGAAGGCGGGAGAAAGAAAAGGAGAGAGGAAGACTGATAAATGGGAAAAGGTCGAGAGGACAAGGGAGAGGGAAAAGAAATAATGATGATAATAACGATATCAGTGGAGTAAATAACGGGCTGGAATATTAATAGCTAGAATATGGATGGCGTCGATAGAGAATGGAAATATTAATAATGATGATGATGACGGCAATAAATGATACAGATAACAGCCGGTGAAAAAAAAAAAATATATATATATATATACATATATATATATATATATATATATAATTATATATATATATATATATATATATATATATATATATATATATATATTAGAGAAAAACAGATAAAATTACGAGAA
>NC_051396.1:12791260-12793760 GCF_015228065.2 Penaeus monodon | reverse complement strand
TAGGTCAGTTGACTGTGTATGTGTATGTCTGTTTTTCTGTCCTTTTTTTCTTTCTTTCTTTCCTCTCTGTACCCTTTCTTTCCCTTTCCTTTCTTTTTCTATCTTCCTTTCCATCTGCCTTTCGTGTCACGAGTTGCTGGATATGTTCTTTTTCTTGTTGTTAATGTGTTTATCAACGTGATTATTTTTGTTTATGCACATGTGTATGTTTATAAATATGTGTATATTTATGCACACGTGTATGTTAACGAATTCGATTACATTTTGTCCTTACATATGATGCCTCATGACTTATCAAAAAGAATCTTAATTGACTTTTGTGAGAAAACGATGGGAAAATAATTACAGTAATACACAGCATGAACATTTATTATTAGGTATTTGAATTTCACATATCTTTCGTAAATTATAAATCGCTATTGATTAGTGCTCAGGTGAATCGAACAGAAGCGAAGAGGATTATTTCAATTACATGAATATTCAATTAAAAAATTTGATGTTAATTACCTTGTAGTTATATCGAGATCTCATAAATGAAACCCCAGTTCACGTTTTTTTTTTTTTGTTTTTTTTTTTTTTTTTACTTACTCGACTTCATTTCATTATGCATTCATTACCGAAATTTCCAAACAATCTAAGATAGATTTTTTTTTTCGTCCAAGATTAATAAAAATGTAATAGAAATTGAAGAAAATATGTAATTCAGTATCCCCCTACAGAGATTTTCCTTTCCTTTGAATTCTACTTTATGGAATTCAGTCTCTGCGTGATTTATTCGATACTGAAATTTTATGAGGTGCGTGAAATAGTCTGGAATATAAGAGTTTCCCCTCGTAACGTTGGACAGATTGCCACTCCGTTTTCGTTTTTTTCCCGTTTAATACAGTTTATGTTTTGGGTTTGATGTTTTTTTCTTCGTCGTTTCAAAAAAGCACGCACGAAAACTTCGGTGAGGTCAAATAAGCAGCAATTCGAAGATCCTGCACATTATTCTTGCATTTTCTTTATAAGTTTTTGGAAATATCAGCTCCTTCCTTACCTTCAAAATTCTCTCGAAAGTCATATCTTGCTTCAACACAAGCCCGCGGTCGTTACCTCATTCTGTGTGGAACCTGGATAATGTACATAAAAACACATGCATTTCATTTTCGCAGTCATACACGTGTGTGTGTGTGTGTGTGTGTGTGTGTGTGTGTGTGTGTGTGTGTGTGTGTGTGTTGTGTGTGTGTGTGTGTGTGTGTGTGTGTGTGTATGTGTGTGTGGTGTGTTATGGTGTGTATTTGTGTGTGTGGTGTGTTGTAGTGTGTGTGTGTGTGTGTGTGTGTGTGTGTGTATGTGTTTGGTGTGTGTGTGTGTGTGTATGTGTGTGTGTGTGTTTGTATGTGCATACATGTGTATTGCAATTTTGCATATTTGGCTTGCCTATTGGCAGTTGCCTATATGCACATACCCATTCTACTCCCCACGCATTCACACACACACACACACGCACAGCAGCGCGCCAAAACAAGACGGCCGAACAAAAGCGCAGCGCCACCAACCTGTGCGTCAGCGGCCCAATGATAGGGTTGGTAATGAGCTGCACGACCGCCTTGGAGCAGAACAGCAGGCCCACCTCCACGTTCTCGTTGACCAGGTCTTCGTGGTTCATGCCCAGGAGCTCCGAGCCCCTGTGGTGCACGATCGCAGTCGACGACGGCAGGTCGGGCGGCCTCTCCGTCCTCGTCAGGAATTCGGTCGTGGGCGGCGGCTTGCCAGGGTCTATTGACGAGGCGGGGAAGGGGAAGGGGAGGGGGAGGCAGAGGGTGGGGAGGAGGAAATGAGGATAATGGAACGAAGGGGGACGACGAAGGAGGAGGAGAAGGAGATGGAGAGAAAAGAGATTAGATGTCGAAATTACGAGTCTACTTATTATTTTCCCGCAGCCGAGAGATTTTAAGGGCGGCCTGAGGAGGGTTGAGATCAGCCGAGTTACAAGAGTACAAGTTTGTCCTCGCCACATGCTGGACTCGGAGAAAGAGAGAAAGAAAGAGAGAGAGAAAGAGAGAGAAGAGAGAAAGAGAGAGAGAGAGAGAGAGAGAGAGAGAGAGAGAGACCGACAGACAGACACACACACACACAGACAGGCAGGCAGGCCGACAAACAAACAGATGCACAGAGAGACAGACACAGATAAGATATAATGGGTGATAAATAGCAACAGATAAATTCAATGACACATATGCACAGAGATACAAAGATATAGGTAAAAAAAATCTGCTGACCTTCGAAAATTCCCTAACAGCATCTTAGAAAACGTTTAAGAGAATCTAGAAGAAAAAATGGTAATGATAACGTAATTTGAATGATCCTCAATTCATCAATTTAAGTACTAAAACATAACGGAAAAGAACGAAGATTCAATAACCAAAGCACAGACGCGTAAACAGATCTGAATTATGCAATTTATGATTTTACTGCACTAATACTTATTTTACTGCGTATGGTTGAAGCTGAAAGG
>NC_051396.1:12776260-12781260 GCF_015228065.2 Penaeus monodon | reverse complement strand
CCAATTAATAGTGTGCGTGTGTGAGTGTGTATGAGAGAGAGAGAGAGAGAGAGAGAGAGAGAGAGAGAGAGAGAGAGAGAGAGAGAGAGGGAGAGAGGTGAGAATCAGAGAGAGAGAGAGAGAGAGAGAGAGACTGGTGAGAATTAGAGAGCGAGCTAGCCAGAAAGATTCCATCAAAGACAAAGAAAACACACTAACACTAACATTCAAATAAAGGATGGGAAAATACAAACGACAAGGAAATACAGTAAGTGTAACTACTTCTCAGACACGTTCTCGAGCGCGAGAACGTGTCAACATTATGAATCCACGGAAGCTAACAGCCTTTATGGAAGGAGGGGAGTGTTGATCAATGAAGCGAAGGGCTGGATGATATAGACTGGAAAGTGGAGCGTGTAATAGGAGGAGGGAAATACTACACAGAAAGTATGTACGTACTTGTCTGTAGGGAGAGGGCGAAGGGAAGGAGAGAGAGAAAAAAAAATAGAGATAGGTAGACAGATAGATAGATAGAAATGAGAGAGAGAGACAAAAAAAAAAAGAAAAAAAAGAAGAGAAAAGAGAAAAGAAAAGAGAAGAGAAGAGAAGGGAAGGGAAAGGCTAGAAAATGAAGGAAATAGGGGGGAAGGGAGAAAGAAGGGAAGGAGAGAGAGAGAGAAGGAGAAAGAGAGAGGTGGATGGAGAGAGAAAAATAGAGGGAGAGAGAGAGAGGAGGTGGGAGAGGGAAGGGTAGAGGGAGGGAGGAAAAGTGCAAAAAGTATCTCACACTCTGCCTTCTTCATGATTACCCTCCTCATTACTGGTGTCTACCCATTTTCCCATCTCGTCTTTCCTCTACTTCCCAATTATTTACCCCCTCTATTAAACTTTCTCCCTCTTTATCCTCACACCCTTGCTTTTTCCTCGACCTTTTCCCCTCCCACAGTTGCTTATTTCACCTACTACCGGTAGTTCCCCTGCTTCCTCTTCTCCATCATTATTAACTACTTTTTCTTTCTATTCTTCCTCTCCCTCTTCTTTCTGTTCTTCCTCTCCCTCTTCTTTTTATTCTTCCACTCCCTCTTCTTTCTATTTTTCCTCTTTCTCTTCTTTTTATTCTTCACCCTCCTCCACCTCCCCCTCCCGCAGCTCCCTTTACCTACTCTTCCTCCCTCCCTTTCCCACCGAGGACAAACAATTAACATCATATTTACAGCCTTCCGTCTTCGGAGATTGGCCAGAGAAAAACAAGAACGTAACGCGAGGTATGAGGTCATATGAGGTCAGTGATTGGAGGTTCTGCCAATACATCCCAGAAGACATTGCCTGTGTATCTGATTATTATTTTTTCTCTTCTTTTGTCTTCTTCGTTCTCGTCTTCCTTTCTTTATGGGGCGCAAGTCTTACTGTCGTCAATATCATTATTATCGCCATTAATACTATTATTGATGTTGTTTTCATCAACATTATCATTATAATAATAATAATAATACTAAAACTACTATTACTACTACTAATACTACTACTAATAATGATAATAATACTAATTATCAATATTATTATTATTATCATTATCATTATTATCCTCACTATTATTATTATTACTACTATTCTCACCATTATCATTATCATTATTATTACTATCATCATCATTTTCAATATTGTTATTGTTATTACTACTATTAACACAATTATTAGTACAGTTACTATCATCACCATTATTATTTTCATTTTATCATTATCATCACAATTATTTTAAATACTATGACTATTTTTATCATCATTATCGTTATTATCATTGATATTATCATTATCATCATCGTCATTATCATTATCGTCATCATCTTTATTATCATTGATACTTTTATCATTACCAATATTGTTTATAAAAAAGGCGGATAAGTTAGCTTGATAGTGAAATATGGGTAGATACTTCCGTAGACTTTTCGTATACAACGAAACTAGAAGCCGAAAAATGTTTTCATTGCGTTTTATATCTGCACGCACTGTGGTGTATGTGTGTGTGTGTGTGTGTGTGTGTGTGTGTGTGTGTGTGTGTGTGTGTGTGTGTGTGTGTGTGTGTGTGTGTGTGTGTGTGTGTGTGTGTGTGTGTGTGTGTGTGTGCTGTGTGTGTGTGTGTGTGTGTGTGCGTGTGTGTGTGTGTGTGTGTGTGTGTGTGTGTGTGTGTGTGTGTTTTCCGGTATTCTTTCTGTGTATTGTTTATATGTATATGAATAAACTTTTGTATCTTCATGCTATCACACCCCCATTAGCAATCTTTAAACTTAGTTCCTTGTTCTAACACCGAGTCATTAACAAATTCCGCCTTTAGACTGTGAAACATGCATTTACCAAGCAACAATGAGTCGCCCTTCAACGGCAGGGGACATCATCAAGAACCTGTCATGCTTTGTCATGAGTGGGAAGCACGAAGGCCAAGGCAAGCCGGAGTGATTTAAGGGCCAGAGCGTGTAAGGAAAGAGGGAGGCAGAGTGCGAGTTGTTGCTAGAGTCTGGAGAGTCGTTGGGAAAAGGGGCTGGGGAGGGTGTGGGAGGGAGGGAGGTCCCAAGGTAGAAGTTCTTTTGTAACAATGTCAGAGAGAGTGAGATGTGCCCTCCATCCCCTCCCCACTCTCACACGTTGGATATAATGGGATAAAAGGGTGTTCTGGAATGGGTTGGCGTGAGAAAGAGTGAGCGTGAGGGAGGGGAGACGGAGTACAAATCATTAACCACTTATGAGGTGATTAACGATGAATCTGTCTCGTTAATCTAATATAGCCACGGTGATGAGGATTAGGATAAGTGCTCTGAATAGCGAAAAGAATAAGCCCGTGGTAAGCAATGGCCATAGCATATAATACATGATATATAGCCGCAAGTGAGAGAAACGTGACGCGCATCTAATGGAATGAGGAACCATATCAATCACGACGTATTCTGAATCCAACATGAAAAAGGAATCATATGTAGAGGAGTGATATAGTAAAGGGAAACGCTCATAGCATTTGGTCAATAGAAAAGAATGGGAAAATAATCAAACCTGTATACGAGAAGACACTGAAAGATAATGAAGCCACATGTCTAAATTAAACACGGTCAAGTGTTCTTAACCAAGGAGGATTTGCCAGATTCAGTGTAAAGGAGAGCATTATGATACGTGCCTTAGCAGCATATAAATTGTAACCCTTTCGGAGAGGATATGAATGGAAACTCTTGCAACATAGGAGAGTAATCTACATTGCTTAAAGTAATGAACGTGAGACTATGGCATTCAAGCAAAGGAAGAAAACGTTATAATCTATATCCGTACCATAGAGTTGGTGCTCATTGGTAAAATAATGGTATATATTTTTCCAGAGAAATATAGATTCATACCTACAGTAGATAAAAGGGGTGCACATTTTTCCACGGCCCAAGACCTCAAAAACACATACCTACAGTAGAAGAGAAGTACTGTACACCCAAAGCAAAAAAAAAAAAGGGAGGGGGGTGAACAATGTCTAATCTCTTCCCTTCACCTCACTTCCCCTTCTCATCCCCTCGCCTCCATTTCTCTTTGTTTCATCTTCCCCTTCCTTTCCCTCATCTCCCCTCCCTTCCTCCGCCCAAAAGGATCCGCCTTCACTTACCCACAGTCGTGAGGAGCATGTTATCCAGGAGCAGAGCTATGGCGACGATAAAGAGAATCAACTTTCGTGATTCTCGACAGTTGTTCAGCCATTCCTTGACCGCCCCCATGGCGCCTGCCTCCTAAACCCACCGCGCTGTTGAAGAGAGAGAGAAAAAAGTTATCATCTTTCCGGAATTATCGCCGGAATCATAATCATAGTCATAATCAGTGCTGGTGTTATCATCATTATATTCATAATCATTGCCTTTGCACTTTATATCATATTCGTTAATATGATGATATATATGTATTGTCATTTTCATCGAAATGATTATAATTGGGTGATGAAATAAATTTTCATTATAGCTTCTATACTGATAGCCAGGGGCTATATTTCTGGCCATGAGATATCATTATATAAGTAATAATGGCAAATGCAATATTGCAGTAACAAACTTTATTGGAAAAAGGTGAAGGAAAGGATGTTGCTGAATAAAACAAAGATCTGAAGGAGTAGTAACTCTATTAACACTTAGTTAACTGCCATAAACTATAATATTTTGGGCTTGAGCAAAGATATAAAAGTGAAATTCAAGAACTGTCTAAATCAGACCATTCACAGATTTTATGCCTTTTTGATCTACATGGGATTGCGTTTACAAAGTAAGGCTGTATTATTTTCAATGAAATTATTGTAATTAACCTGGAATATATATTACGAGTACATTTCTCTGTGGTCGTAAATTCACATGTAGACCTTTTTTTTATCGAACCTTACCTTTGTATTTGAACGCAAAGTTGAAATTTTAGTTGCATTTCCATCCTTCCCTCCTGAATGATAATTATCATGATAAACGACATTAAACTGATATAAATGAGAACAATGAACAGAAGAATAAACTTGACTCAAGCGCCACCGCCCGACAGAATGACGTTCGACTGAAAGTGTCGAAAAGACCTTTTATTTCTCACGCGTGAATCTCACTCCTCTCCCGACAGGGGATGCTCAGCGGGGGCACCGACGCGGGAACTCTATAAATTGGGTTTATTACGGGGTATCAATAGATCCCGGCGGGGCGTCCTCATTACCAGAGCGCCGCGCCCTCCCTCCACCGCCGCGCTGGTTACACTGCCGTCACGAACACGCACGACTGATCCCTCGTTCTCCGTGATCATCCTTTTGCACGGGATCACAAAATGACTCGGGCTACGAGCCTAATCTAGGTAACAAGAAGAAAGAGGAGGCGAGGAGGAGAGAAATAAGGGGATGGCGGAGAAGGAGAGAGAGAGAGGAGGGAAACCGGTATGGTCTGCAGTGAGGATGAGAAATGGATGGAGATTAGGAAACGAAAAGGAAAGAGATCAGAAGACTAGAGAAAGAGACTGGGTGGCGGGATGCAAATCAAAGA
>NC_051396.1:12768760-12771260 GCF_015228065.2 Penaeus monodon | reverse complement strand
GGAAAAGGGTGAGGAGACGGAAGAGAAAAAAGGGAAGGAGAGATAGAGTGAGAGGATGAAAGCGTAATGATGCAGATTAGGGATTGAAAGGAGGAACAGGAAGAAGGAAGGTCAGTGGGGAGAGGGAAGAGGAGGAAGCAGGTGAAGAAGCAAAAGATGATGAAGCTAAGAAAAAGGGAAGAAGGTGACGAGGAAAAGAAGATAGATTGGTAAGCCTATATTCTTTCCTCCTACTCCTCCTCGTTTTCATTCTTTCCTCCATCTCTCTTCCCTTCCTCCTTCCTTCCCTTTCCCCCATCTTCCTCTTCCTCACCTCTCTTCCTCCTCCTTCTGCCTTCTTCCTCCGTATCTAACTTTTATCTATGTTTCCCCTTCCTTTCTTCTACTTCCTCGTCTTATTCTCTTCCCTTTCTTCTCCCTTTCTCTCTTCCCTCCATCTCACTTCCCTTTTTCCTCCTCATCCACAACCTCCTTCTTCCCTCTTCACTTTCTTCCTCCTCTCGCCCCTCCCTTCCTTCCTTCTTCCTCTTCCTCTACGTCCTCCTTCCTCTTTCCCCTCTACCTCATGTCCCTTCCTCCTCCTCCTCTTCACGTCCCTTTTTCCTCCACCTCCTCACGTTCCTTCCTCCTCCTCCTTCCCCCTCCTCCTCCTCCTCCTCACTCCCCTTCCTCCTCCTCATTCCCCTTCCTCCTCCTCGCCCTCCATCTTCTTCCTTCTCTCCACAAAATGCACTAACAAGACAGTCCTCTCTTCAGTGCACGCCGAGGTCACAGCTCCCAACAATGGGTAACGAGCATGACCCAGGCTGACCCTTCCATCACCGTTGCTTTTTATCGCTCTTTTGTGATAGTTTCAGTCACATTCTTCTTTTGTTCTCCTGTTGTCGTTCTTGCTTTTTTTCTTCTTCTTTTTTGATGGGTGGCTTTCAGCTTTATATATATATACATTTTTTGTCTTTTTTATATCTGGCATGTGTATTTTTCTAGTATACTTTTTATATTCATTTTACTGTCTGTATATCACCTTTTTGTTGTTGTTGATTTTACATGTTCTTTTTTCTCTCTTTCTATTCTCCTTCTTTCGTCGCTTCATTCAGCCTCCTTTCCCTTCTTCCTTCTTACCTCTCTGGCTTCTAAGCATTCCCTTTCCTCGGTTCTTCCTTACCCCCTATTCTCACCCTATACCCTCTCTCTACTCACTTCCCTTCCCTCACCCTATAAAGATTCCCCCCCCCCATCATTTATCCTACCCTAACCCCATCCCCACCCTTCCCTCCTCTCACCCTCACCCCATGTCTCTATTCTCCTTCCTCCTCCTTCTCCCCTACCACCTCCTGCTCTTTCTCTCTCTCTCTCTCCTCCTCCTCCTCCTCCACCACCACCTCCTGCCTTCTGTCTGTCTCTCTCTCCTCCTCCTCCTCCTCCTCCTCCTCCCACTCTCCTCCCTCCACCCCCTCCTCCTCTCCCACCTCTTCCCTACCTCCCTCCCTCCCTCCCACCTACCTCCTCCCCTCACTATAATGACCCAGCCAATGATAATTAAAGATAATCATCTAACTGCCGTCATTACCACGTGATTATCCCCAAATGATTAGAATAAGAAGGTGCGCAGTACTTTTCTTCAATTAACTTGTCGCGTAATTTTGTCGAATTTCTCCTCAACTTCTTAACAAGGAATGATGTTGCTCCATTAGGCTATCGATTGCATGGTGGTCGTGGATGCGCGCGTGAGTGGGTGAGTGTGTGGGTGAATGAGTGTGTGAATGTGCGCGTGAGTGGGTGAGTGTGTGGGTGAATGAGTGTGTGGATGTGCGCGTGAGTGGTTGAGTGTGTGGGTGAATGAGTGTGTGGATGCGCGCGTGAGTGGGTGATGAGTGGGTGAGTGTGTGTAGATGCGCGCGTGAGTGGGTGAGTGTGTAGATACGCGCGTGAGTGAGTGAGTGTATGTATGTGCGCGTGAGTGGGTAAGTGTGTGGGTGAATGTGAGTGAGGGTGAATGTGAATGAGGGTGAATGAGTGTGTGGGTGAATGAGTGTGTAGGTAAATGTGTGGGTGAATGAGTGTGTGGGTGAATGAGTGTGTGGGTGAATGAGTGTGTGGGTGAGTGTGTGGGTGAATGAGTGTCTGAGCGAATGAGTGTCTGGGTAGTTGAGTGGGTGGGTGAGTAAATGTGTAGGTTAGTGAGTGTATATGTGAGTATGTGGGGAGTAAGTGTGTGGGGAGTAAGTGTGTGGGTGAGTAAGTGTGTGGGTGAGTGTGTCAGTGAATGAGTGGAAAATGAACGTGAGTGAGGGAGTGTGGGAGTGAGCGAGTGTGTGGGTGAATGTGTCGGTGAGTGAGTGAGTGAGTGGGGAAGTAAATGTGTAAGTGAGGCGTGAGTAAGTGTGGGAATGAGTGAGTGAGTGGGGTAGTGAATGTGTGAGAGAGGGAATGAGTGTATGAGCGAGTTTGTGCGTGAGGGAGTAAGTCAGCTTGCGTGCGTGTGTGTGTGTGCGTGTGT
>NC_051396.1:12761260-12763760 GCF_015228065.2 Penaeus monodon | reverse complement strand
CCCTCTCCACCATCGCCTCCATCCAACGGAATATGACCATGACAGAGGAGCACTAGAGGGGAAAATTCAATCGAGCAACAATCTGGTCTCCCCCTAACAGCGTTCCATCCCCAGGGAGTGAGGGTGGAGAGGGGGGGAGGGCGAGGAAAGAGGGAGAGGGAAAAGGAAGGTAGAGGAGGAGAGAGGAGGGAGGAGAGGGGATGAGGGAGGTGGCAGGAAGGAGAGAAGAGGAGGATGGGGATAGAGAGGGTTGGAGAATTGAGGGAGGGAGGTGGTGGGAGGAGGAGGGGGTGGAGTAAAAGGAGCGTGTCGGGAAAGGTGGAGCTTGTAGGGAAAGAGGGAGGAATAAGAGGGGGAGGGGGGAGGGCAGCGGAAGGGAAGAGGGAAGGTAAACAGTTTTTAAAGGTTGGTAATAGCATTAATAATGCGTAACATTTATTCCAAGTTTCGCGAAAAGTGTGATTATCTGCAAGTGAACACAATTCACGTGTAAACAATACGTTTCTATTTCCACAATCATCTACATGTTTTTCAATAAAAAGAGAAAGTTGTCAAAAACAAAATATCCTCCATTCTATGAATCAATAATAGAAAATTAAAACTTCCCGCAGAAACACATTAACCAAGTTCGAATTCTCAACTTATTTTTATGCGTGAGAACAATGCTCATTAAGAGCCAGTACTTCTATGTTAGCAAAAAAAAAAGAAAGAAAAGAAAAAAAATATATATATGGATATATATATATATATATATATATATATATATATATATATATATATATATATATATATATATGTGTGTGTGTGTGTGTGTGTGTGTGTGTGTGTGTGTGTGTGTGTGTGTGTGTGTGTGTGTGTGTGTGTGTGTGTGTGTGTGTGTGTGCGCGTGTGTGTGTGCGTGTGTGTGCTGTGAATACGTCTGTCTGTATGTATTTCCATGTATTACACAGGAAACTATAGACACACGCACATTACCGCACAGATGCACTCAAAGGAACCCCTGCTCCACGATTTTTTTTTTCTTTTTTTTTTTTAAGTAGTAGAAGAAACAGAAACATTCCCATCACGAACAACATGTACAGGTATTTGATCAAAGACGAATGCACACGAGCAGGAAAGGCCTCTGCTCAATCGGCCGTTAACAAAGCGTGAGACGAGAAGGGGATTTTGTGCGTTTATTAATTCATTTAGGAATTTAAACAGGGGAATCGAACATATTGTAAACATTGGCTGAAAGATATGAGTGGAAGGAAGTGTTTCGGAATATACTGCATGATATATCTATTGTTTATCTATCTGTCTATCTGTCTGTCTTTCCTTCTTTCTTTTTCTCTTTCTTTCTTTCCTCTGGTCTATCTATCTGTCCATATATCTGTCACTCTCTTTCTGTCCATCCATCCACCTTCTAATTATATATATATATATATATATATATATATATATATATATATATATATATATATATATATATATATATATATATATATATATATATATAATTAGAAGGTGGTATGGATGTGACAGAAAGAGAGTGACAGATATTGGACAGATTAGATTAGACGAGGAAGAAAGAAGAGAAAGAAAGAAGGGAAAGACAGACAGATAGACGTAGTAACAATAGATTATATCATTATATATATATATATATATATATATATATATATATATATATATATATAGTTTGTGTGTTGTGTGTGTTGGTGTGTGTTGTGTGTGTTGTGTGTGTGTTGTGTGTTTGTGTGTGTGTGTGTTGTTATATATATATTATTATATATATATATATATATATTATTTATATATATATATATATATATATATATATATATATATATATATATATATATATATATATATATATATATATATATATATATATAGATATATATATATATATTATATTATATATATTATAATATATATATATATATATTATATAATATATAATATAAATATATAGTAATTATATAGTGTGTGTGTGGTGTGTGAGAGGAGAGAGAGAGAGAGAGAGAGGAGAGAGAGAGAGAGAGAGAGAGAGGAGAGAGAGAGAGAGAGAGAGAGAGAGAGAGAGAGAGAGAGAGAGAGAGAGAGAGAGAGAGAACGATACACATAACTAGAATTGCTTATGAAAAGAGATGGATACCGATGCAGAGAAACACGATGCATACTCTTGGCAAACAGCTGATACGTTAGCCGGCGGACGGACACGCACTTACGAGCAAATTCATGGATTCTAAGATAGAAGACATGAATTTCAAATTGTATTTCGTTGGAATCCGTCTCTCTCTCTCTCTCTCTCTTTCTCTCTCTCTCTCTCTCTCTCTCTCTCTCTCTCTCTCTCTCTCTCTCTCTCTCTCTCTCTCTCTCTCTCTCTCTCTCTCTCTCACTCTCTCTCTCTCTCTCTCTCTCTCTCTCTCTCTCTCTCTCTCTCTCTCTCATCATATCACGCAACCATCACATCATCACTTCGCGCATCATTACGTTTTCATATCACCACATCACC
>NC_051396.1:12741260-12743760 GCF_015228065.2 Penaeus monodon | reverse complement strand
CAGAAAAGGAAGAAGAAGAGGGAAAAGAGAGAGATTAGATTATATTTTCTCTCTCTCTCTCTCTCTCTCCCTCTCTCTCTCTCTCTCTCTCTCTCTCTCTCTCTCTCTCATCTCTGCTATCTCTCTCTCTCCTATCTATCTTCTCTCATCTTCTTCTCTCATCTCTTCTCATCTCTACACTCTCTCTCTCTCTCTCTCTTACACGGACCCGAAGGAAGTAGATAATTCGAAAAAAAATATATAGACTCAAAAACGGGAAAATTTTGACAGAAAAAGAGAAAATTCGAGAGGAAATGAAAGACTTAGAAAGAAGGGGTAAGAGTCAGAGAGAAAATCTGCGAGAAAGAGTGAATGATCGAGGGAAAGAGTGAAAGTCAGAAAGAAAGAGAGGAAGATCCGAATGGAAAGCGTAGATCGCCAAGAGCGGTGGTACCCAACCTTTGCTATTGGGTATCCCCGACCAATATATAATAATCTCCATGGCCCCGTTCAGTGTCTATCATCCTTTCAGATTCAGTTATTACCCGTTATGAATCGTGTGATAGTGTTAATAACTATAGGACACGAACACTCTATGGAAAAGGTTTCAGTTTATTGATATGGGAGATATAATTGTTGGTGGATACTGTAGGGAGACAAAATCCAGTTTAATACGATAATTTTGATATTGCTCCAAGAAGCGTAGAGAAAGAACAATCCAGGGAAAAGGGAGAGAGTAAGAAAGAGGGTATGTTTGAAAGTGTTAAAGATGAAAGAGGAGCAATACTCGTGAGAAAGAGGAAGTTGAAGAAAAAAGAGAAACGCGTTTGTATGTAGAATCCGATAACAAGAGAGCGAGAGAAAAAGACCAAGGTAAAGATAAAAAGTTTAACAGCAAGAGAGGTCAAAGGAAATGGAAATCGGCTGAAAAAAAGAAACGAAAGAGAGAGAGAGAGAGAGAGAGAGAGAGAGAGAGAGAGAGAGAGAGAGAGAGAGAGAGAGAAGGGGGGGAGAAAGACAGATAGAGAGAGGCAGGAAAAGAGAGAGTGAGAGAGAGAGAGAGAGAGAGAGAGAGAGAGAGAGAGAGAGAGAGAGAGAGAGAGAGAGAGAGAGAGAGAGAGAGAGAGAGAGAGAGGGAGAGAGAGCAAGACAGACAGAGAAACCATCAGAAAGAAAAGTTAGACAAAAACCAGGAACAGAAGCCGAGACCAAGCGCCGTCGGCCTTCACGAGCCAACAGCCGAGAGAGAGAGAGAGAAAAGCCCGCGCGATAGCCGTGGGGGGGGGGGGGAGGCGGAGCGAGCGAGAGCAAAAATCCGGTCGGTGGCTTCGCGGGGGACCAATGGGGGAGGGGGGAGGGGGCTTCGTGAGGGGGCCAATAGGGGGAAGAGGGGGCTTCGCGAGGGGGCCAATAGGGGGGAAGGAGGGGGCTTCGCGAGGGGCCAATTAGGGAGGGCGAGACCACGCGGCGCTCAATTGGCTTGCTTCCGGATCTTTCATGGCCACTCACTCGAACGCCGTCCTTTTCCAGCTGGGTGCCGTGGGGGAGGAGGGGGGGGGAGCTGGGGTGGGAGCTGGGGTGTGAGGGGAGGGAAGGGAGGAGGGGAAAGGGGGAGGGGAGGAGGGGAAGTGGGAGGGGAGGAGGGAGGAGGGGAAGGGAAGTAGGAGGAAAAGTAGGATTTGAAAGGGGGGGGAGAGGGAAGAGGGAAGAATGATATCATGGTGGAAGGGAGGTGGGGTGGGAGGGGGGGAAGGGAGAGGAGTGGGGGGGGAGATAGAAGAGGAGTGGAGGTTGGGGAAGTAGGGTGGGATTATGCACAAAATAGGAGTAGGGAGGACTAGGTAGGTGGAGTGGGGGGGGGAAGGGAATAGGAGAAACGAAGGTGAGAAAGGAGTGGAGAAAGAGTGGGCTTAGAAGAATGGGGGAAAAAAGGGGAGAAAGAGGCAGATTGGACCTTTTCGAATTTTGTTCAGGAACTTTTTTTTTTGAGTTAGAGAGGGAGTTAGGGCCAGGGGCGATTTAGGGGTGAATATGGGGAGTGGAGAGCTGAAGGGATATGATATGGTACAGAGGTTAGTGGGGGTATCACCATCGATATCATTTTAACCATCAGCATCATAACTTTTAATTACCTCTGTCATTACCACCATCAGCACCATTATCATTAAAACGTTACCATCATACTATCATTATCATTGTCTGCGGGGGAGAATTAATGTAGTTTGAAACACCGAGTGAACAATAAAAAGAGATCCTGTGAAAATTTTCGGCTATAAATGTTGCAGGAAAACATTTTTTTTCTACGTTCTCCTCAGTCTTTTCTCATGCTTTGATATAGAATCCAGTCCATTAGCTTCCATATCTTCAGTATAATGGATTCCTTGTTGGAAATTATTCATTTTTATCCGAATTATTATCAACAAGACAAATTTTCGCGATGAGACTTTCGGTTACTCTCATTTCTAGTGTGTCGTTCCCATCCTGTGAATATTTTTCGCCACCAAATCGCTACCCTTTTGTA
>NC_051396.1:12728760-12731260 GCF_015228065.2 Penaeus monodon | reverse complement strand
CCTCCCGTAACCCTCACTGAACCCTCCGCCCGTCACCGCCCCCCTCCCTCCCTTTTACCCCCTCCTGTGACGCACGCGGGACAAGCAAGTTTAATTTCGGCTCGGCAAAAGATCTCGAGATGGAGTCATATTCTTAAACTTCTTCGGGATCATGGCGACGCCGGGGAGCAGATTGAGGGGGCGGGGAGGTGGTGGAGTTAGTGGAGAAAGAGGAGGAACAGATTTAGGGGGGAGGAGGAGGAGGAGGAGGGGAAGGGGAGGAGGAGTTAGTGGAGAAGGAGGAGGAAGGAGAGGAGGAGGAGGAGGAGGAGGAGGAGGAGGAAGTGGTGGAGGAGTTGGTGGAGAAAGGAGGAGGAGGAGGAGAAGGAGGAGGAAGGGGAGAGGAGGAGGAGAAGGAGGAAGGGGAGAGGAGGAGGTGTTGGAGTTAATATAGAAGGAGGAGTTGATAGTCAAAGAGGAGTTAGTGATGGAGGAGGAAGTGGCAAAAGATGTAACAGCGAAGGAAGTAGTGGAACAGAAGTTGGTGGCGGAGGTGGAGTTGGTGGAGTGGGAAGAAAGAGAGGTGGAGAAAGTGGCGCGTTGATGGAGAAAATATGGACTTGGTGTAGTGGGAAGACAGTAGTGCTGATGGGGAAAATATGGAGTTGTTGGAGTTACTGCCGGAGGAAATGATGGGGCAGGTGGAGGTTGCGAAACAAGAAGCTGGACGGAAAAAGCGGGGGTCGAGGCGAAATCTCTGAGGTGGCTGAAGAAGGGAGATGGTGAGTGGTGGTTGAGGGAGAAAAGGTAGTGATGGAGGAGGATGGTGGCGGAAAAGGGACGAAGAAGTGGCGGCGTTGGTGGAGGAAGTGGTGGGGGATGGTAAGTGATGGAGCAAAGTGTGCGGACAAGGAGAGGCGAAAGTGGATAATAGTAGAGTGTGGAAAAATAGTAGAAACAGGTTGATAACAAAGATAACGAAGAAGGAAAAGGTGACTAAGAGGAGGAGGAGAATTAGGAGGAAACAAAAGGAACGAAAAGAAGGTGGATGAAGAGGCGGAATAAAGGGATTACACAGCTGTGATTCAAGAGGATGAGGTGGAGGAGGTGAATGAAGATGGAAGAGGAAAAGGAGGATAAGAAGAAGAAGGAGAGGGGAGAGAAGGAGAAAAGTGAAGTGCTGAAACGCGAGGCGGAGGCGGAAGCAGGAGGAGTAGATAGTGGAAGAGGAGGAAGAATGATGAAGTAAGAAGAAGAAGAGGAAAAGGAGAGGGGAGATGTCGAATAAGAGGAGAAGGGAGTAAAATAACGAAGAAGAGGCCGAAATGGGATAGGAAGACGAAGGAGAGTGAGAAAGAGTGAGAGACGGATTAAAAATAATAAAAAAGAAGAGGAAGGTAGCAGAGAAAAGGGAGACGGAAGAGAAGAGAGAAGAGGGGAACTAGTAAAAGAAGGAGGGAGAGGAGAAGGAAGAGGAGGCGATAAGTAGGAGGAGGAAGAGGAGCAGGAAAGAGCGGAATGTTGATGCGATCTTTGCGAGGTAAGAATATGATGACGCAGCAGAATAGGAGGAGGAGAAGGAGAAGGAAATAAATCCAGAAAGAGAACGAGGAGAATATGAAGGAGAAGGAAACGAAGTTAGAAAGAGAGAGAGATAGACGAGGAGAAAAAGAATGAGAGGAATAGGAAAGTAGACAGAGAGAGAAAATGATGAGGAGAAGAAGGACGCAAAGATAGGGGGAGTGGAAAAGGAGAGAAAAGTGGAGGAAGGAGAAAAGGAGGCATAGAGAGGGAGAGAAGGGAGAAGAGGCAGCGAGAAGAGGGAAAAGGTAGAGATGGAAAACGGAGGAGGAGACGGAGAAAAGGCGATAAAAGGAGAAAGAGATGGTAAGGAGATGAAGAAAGGACAAAGATGAAGATAAGGAATAAGAAGGGGGAAGAGGATGAGGGAGAAAGAGAAGAAGGAAGAGAACAAGGAAAAGGAGGAAAGGGAGAGGAGGAGAGGAAGATGGTAGAAGAGGAAGGGGGAATAAAAGAGAGAAGCAGAAGGTGTATAAAGATGAGGAGAAGAAAAAAACGGAGGAGAGATAGAAAGAGGAAAAGAAAATGAAAAAAGAGCAAAGAGAAGAAGAAGGAATAACGAAAGGAGAAGAGAACAGGGGAAAGGGGCTACCCGACAAGAAGAGAGAGGAGAGGAAGGGAGGAGGGGGGGTGGGGGGGAAGGAGGAAAGGGGAGAGAGGATATTAAGTGGAAATTAATTGGCAAAGGAAGGCAGATGTAGTGTGTTTGGGAGATGAAAATATAATTGAAAAAAAAGAATGGAAAGAGGGAGGAATATTGTAAGAAAGAAGAAGAAAAAAAGGCAATTACGAAAAACTTGGATTAAAAAAAATACATAGAGTAGAAAATCAAAACTAAAAACGGGAACAAGAACAGAAAACGTACGACGTATATTTAACAAAAATAAACAACAACAATAAAACAAAACCACGCCTGCAAAAATCAAACCGAACAATAACA
>NC_051396.1:12721260-12723760 GCF_015228065.2 Penaeus monodon | reverse complement strand
CGATCTGCGTCTCTGTCCGTCCTGAGCGAAACGAGGAGGAGCCGATTCGCGTTTGTTCTTGGTGTTGCGTGCGTTTGTTTCATGTTGCGTGTGTTTTGTTTGTTTGTTTTTTGGTGTGGGTTGCTTGTTTTTTTTTTTGTTGTTGTTGTGTTTGTATGTTTTTGTATTTGTGATTGTTGGTTTCTTGATGTGTTTTTGTTTGTTTCTTTGTTTTTTTGTTTCCTGTTGTATTTTTTTGTGTGTTTTTTGTGGTTGTTGTTGTCTTTTTGTTTGCGTTGTTGTGTTTTCGTTTTTGTTGTTGCATGTTTTATTGTTGCTATTTACGTTTTTGTTCTTGATCTTTGTTTCGCACGAAGAGACGGAACGAATCAAGGGTGGAGATGGATAATAGTTTCAAGCATCCAGAAGTGGCAAAGTCAGCGACGGCGGGGAGGGAGAGGGAGAGAAGTTACATCAACACTGCCGTCTTCAAGGAAATGATATTGGCTTAATGTGGAAGAGTGAGAAAAGGGGGAAGAAACCTGGTGGCGAGGTGGGTTGGCTGCGATGATTGCTCAATAGAGGACAGTTGGTGAAAATGGAAGTTCCTTGGACATTTGGGGGGAATCAGATTGGTGTGATTTATTTTCAAAAGTTCTGTTACAGTAACTTGAACGTGTGTTTCGGCATAGTTATTGGTTAGGATGGTTCAGAATTTCTTTTTTTCCCTCAGTTACTGTGGCCCTTAACCTTATCAAAATTGGACTGCCCCCCCCTCCCCCCCCCACACACACACATAGTCACTGGACCCTGAGAGCACTAAGAGCCATGTCATGTCCTTCTCACGTTAACTCATGAAAATAATGAAGACAATATTTAGTTGAAAGGAAGAACATAAACAAATGCAGTAAAACACAAACATATATCAAAGGAAACACGGCCACAGTATGAAAACAATTCAGCTTCTTTGGGACCACTATTGGGAACAAGGTGTCCAGTTTGGGATCTGGGGTTTCCTCGCTACCAATACACCATTTTCAGGGAAAATAGGGCGCACTATCAGATATTCCATAATGACAGTAGGATCGAGCACCTCTGCCAGTCCTCTCACAAATCCAGCACTTTATGTATACCATTGATATGAATGCTACAGAATGTTCCAAATTTCTAATCTACTCGAAGCTCATTCATACAATGGCTTTGGAAATGCAGACAACTTCATGAGGCAACTTTGACATCGTGCACTGATAACTGTTCCTTGGGCAAATCATCCATCCCTTTCCCTCTTAGGTTAGGTTTAAAGATAACCAAGACCAATTTACAACTTTCCCGTTAATCTTCTTTTTGTAGGAATTTCGAAACTTCTGAAGACACTACTCTCCGTGTCCTCATATCCAACACATTTTTTCCCACGTTACACAGGTAATCTTGATGTCGGTTATATTTTGCCGAAGGTTTTCTGTATAATAACTGAAAGTAACTTTAATCTCCGTATTGCCAAACGCCGCAATCCAAAATTAGAATCAAATGATACGATGTCGACATGAAAATCAGTGCAATTTGCGACCAAGATTGTCTGTAAATGCTGCAGTGCCAAATTATCAATAATTAATGAGGTGATCAAAGATTATGGCACCGGACACTTATACAGTAGATCTCCAACTGGTGGCACTTTTATTATTCCAACAGCCATTGCCTTGCCTTTGCTGACATAGGCAAACGCCTTCAACTTTTAACGGATGAACTGAAACTAAAACAGCCGGTCTGTCCTTTACCGAGAGAGAGAAAGAGAGAGGGGGAGGAGAGGGGGGAACAGTGAGAGAAAGAGAGAGACAGAGAGAGAGAGAGAGAGAGAGAGAGAGAGAGAGAGAGAGGGAGAGAGAGAGAGAGAGAGAGAGAGAGAGAGAGAGAGAGAGAGAGAGAGAGAGAGAGAGAAAGGTGGGGTACGAAAAGAGAGTATGGCAGAGAGAAACGAGGAATAAAGAGAGAAAATTAGATATCCTTATTGAGAGTAATACCCAGGGAAAGAGAGAGAGAGAGAGAGAGAGAGAGAGAGAGAGAGAGAGAGCGTGAAAGAGAGAGAGAGAGAGACAGAAAGAGCGTGAGAGAGAGAGAGAGTTGGAAACAAGTGCTCTCCCTCTCCATTTTCCAAGTAAATACCGGAGAATGGCTGCAAACCGAAAAATTACCCCTCCGCTCAACCTTCCATTGTTCGGAATATGAAAATACGCTGACATTCAAGACGCCATCTTTACAATCCCCGCCCTGGCTTGTCTCTACTGCAAACAATGCCTACGAGTTTCGCCATTCTCCCCTCCCCCCCATTCAAACCATTACCCATTTTTCTCTTTGTTTTTATTTTTTTTTCCCCTTCTTGCTTTTTTTCCAGGTTGCAGTGATTGTTGCTGTTGCATTGCATGTTGCTGGTTCTTCTTGATAAGTGTAGATTTCGTGAGTGTGCTGGGATGGCCAGGAAAGGGGGGGGCTTGTGTTAACATATTTTTCCTTCGTTATCGTCTAT
>NC_051396.1:12696260-12708760 GCF_015228065.2 Penaeus monodon | reverse complement strand
AAGGTATGCGAGGAGTGGAAGGAACGTGAGAGAAGGAAATAGCCCGAGTGCTTCTTGTGGTAAAGAGATAGGCATGGAATGTGGACCGAGGGAGTGGGTGTGATGAAGGATATAATACCAGAAGGTGTAAGAAGGATAAGCGATGTTGTTTATCGTCTCCGGATAGATTCAGTGTGCTCTATGTTTGCGTAGGTATAGGTGTGCCTTATATGTCCAAAAGATAATTGAACAATCACGGGTTGATCTCTTGATTAAATTTTGCCGGACGGATTGATCTCCAGTTTGTAAAATGTATTTAGTGAGCAGAGAAGCCCTGTTGCGACTCTGTTGTAAATGAATTTCAAGAAAGCGGGAGAGAGAAAGAGTCAGTGACAGAGAGAGAGAGTGAGAGAGAGTCAGTGTCAGATATAATATAGACATATATATATATATATATATATATATATATATATATATATATATATATATTGTGTGTGTGTGTGTGTGTGTGTGTGTGTGTGTGTGTGTGTCTGTGTGTGTGTGTATGTGTGTGTGTGTGTGTGTGTGTGTATGCATGTATGTATGTATGTATGTATAGAAAGAGAGAGAGAGAGCAAGTGGGAGTGCCAGAGAGAGAGAGAGAGAGAGTAAGTGGGAGTGCCAGAGAGAGAGAGTGAGAGAGAGCAAGTGGGAGTGTCAGAGAAAGAGAGAGAGAGAGAGAGGAGGGGAGGGGAGAGGCACGAGGAGGAAGGGGAGGAGGGGGCCGCGCGGGAAGGGAGGGAGGGTGGGAGGGGGTCAGAAGCAGGGGTCAGAGGCAGAGGCCAGGGAGGCACACGATCCCAAGTAATCGGATTATAAGAGTCCTTAATTAAGCGATACTGTCATAGTGATCAGGAGGAACCGGAAGGCCCAGAGACCCGCGTGCCTGTGCTCCCCCCCCCCTTCCCCCCTACCCTTGGGCCAGCCCTCCCTCCCCCCTCCCATCCTCGTTTCCCTTTCCCTCCCTCCCTTTCCCTTTCCCTCCCTTTCCTTTCCCTCCCTTTCCTCTTCTTCCCTCTCTCCCTTCTCCTTCTCTCTCTTCCCTTCCCTTCAGCCCTTACCCTCCCATTCCCTCCTTCCCCTCACTCCCTCTTCCCCTCCCCTATCTACCTTTTACTCCCTTTCTTTCTATTCCCCTTCACTTCTTCCCCTTCCCCTCCCTCCATCCGCTCTCCTTCCTTTCCTCCTCTCCCCTTCCCTCTCTCTCTTCCCCTTCCTTTCTTCCCCCCCCTCTCTCTTTTCCCTCTCTTCCCTCCCTTTCTCTAATTCCTTCTCCTCCTCCTCCTACTCTTCTTCCTCTTCCTCCTCCTCCTCCTTCTTCCTCTTCTTCTCCTCCTCTTCCTCTTTTCCCTCCTTCCTTCTCCTCCTCTTCCTCTTCTTCCCTCCTCTCCTTCTCCTGTCCCCTGCATTTAACTCCAACCCCCATGCACCTATCACCCCCCTACCCTTTATCCTACCCCCCCCCGCTTTACCCCCTCCCCAACCCTGCCTTCACCCCCTCCCCCTCCATTTACCCTTATTCCTCCCCTACCCCCCTACCCATCCCTCACTCCCCTTCACCCCATCTTCACCCACAACCTTATCCCCCCTCCCCCCCACACCCTTATCCCCTCCTCCCCTTCCCCACCCCCACCCCCCTCCACGTGCTAGTACGGCTGACCTTCGCTTTAGTGATATTTGTCCGGACGTTCTTGTTTTTTTTTTTTCGTTATAACAGAATAAGGAACAAATAATAGAAAAAGAGAATAGAATAAGGAATAAATATAATATAAATAAGGAATAAATAGAATCTAATTATATAAGGAACATCACTATCCTTATAATAATAGGAATGATTAGCTTTATTACTATAATTATTACTGTTATTGTTATCATTATCATTAGTATTATTAGCATTATCAATATCATTATTGTTATTTTATTATAGTATAATTATTATCACTATTATTATCATTATTATCATCATAATTATTACTGTTAATATTATTGCCAAACATTTCACTGTTATCATTGTTGTTATTATCTTTATTATTATAATCATCATGATAATAATAATGATGATGATGATGATTATTATTGTCATTATTATTACTATTATTATTATTATTATTATTACCATTTTCATTATTACTATTACTACTACAGTCATCATCACATTATTGTTATTGTTATCATTTTCATTATCATTATCATTATCATTATCATTCTTATCATCATCATCATCATCATCATCATCATCATCATCATCATCATCATCATCATCATCATCATCTTCATTATTGCTATTGTCATTATTATTATCATTATTATTCTCACCATCGTCATCATCATCATCATTACCATCATTGTTATTAGTGATATTCTCATCATTAGTTTCATAAAATCATTATCATTATCATTATTTTTATTACATCAATAATGACAATAATAAGCAGAACAATGATAATGACGATATTGTGCTTCTACTAGTAATACTATAATTACTACTTACGCTAATAATGATAATCACCGATAATACCATTATATGATGTTAATGACAATGATAATGACCTTGGCAATGATGAAATGATGATAATACATTCATTCTTAAAAGGTAATTTCATTTATCTAGCTTTCCATGACTATCCCAATAATATCTCTCTCTTCTCTTTCTATATTCCTGCCCTTCCCTTCACTTCCTTTTCATTCCCATATTCCTCGTTTCCCCCTTAAGCCTATTACGAAAGCCCGGTCGGTGCGCGGTCTTCTCTAGCAGGGGGGGGGGGGGATGGAAGAGGGGAAAGAGAAGAGGAAAGAAAAAAAAAAGTTTTTTTTTTCTAAGGGGGGATTCCTTTCTTCCTAAGAATTTAGAAATTAAAGCGTAGCTCCGAATGAGAGAGACGGAGATGCAGAAGAAGAGGGAAGAGAGACAGAGGAGAGAGAGGGGGGTGAAGAGAAACAGAGATATAGTAGAAGTATTGCCATTGTTATCATTATTGAGAAAGAGGTAAGATAGAGACAAGAGAATAGAAGATAACGAGAACGAGAGAAAGAGAGAGAAAAAGAGAAAAAAAGGACAAGAGAACGAGAACGAGAGAGAGAATGGACAAGACAAGAGAACGAAAAATAGAGGGAGAAAGAAAGACGTAGACAGAAGCAACAAGGAAGAAGGGAAGAGGCGCGGATGGGAAAGAATAACAGAACAAAAGAAGGGTAGATAGACAGATAGAATGGAAGACGCAGAGAAAAGCAGTGAAGAAGAGGTGAAAGGATGTGTATGGGACAAGAATAATATAATAAAAAAACGGAAGACCGAGAGAGAAAGAAAGACAGAGAGAACCAACAAGGATGGAGGGAAAGGGGGCGCGCAGGTCAAGAATAATACGACAAAAGAATGGAAGACAGAGAAAGAAAAAACGTAGACAGAACCAGTAAGGAAGAAGCGAAAGAGGGACACAAGAGAACCAGTAAGGAAGAAGCGAAGGAGGGAGACAAGAGAACCAGTAAGTTAGAAGCGAAAGAGGGAGACAAGAGAACCAGTAAGGAAGAAGCGAAAGAGGCGCACAAGAGAAGCAGAAACCAAGCACGACTATGGCTTGTCTGTCCCAAAATCTCTCGTCCTGATCAGTGTAAGTGGATAGAGTTTCATATTTCCCTAACCGTATTTAGCGAAATCTTCCCCCTTTTTTCAAAATTTTACCACAAGACGAAAATATGTGGGGAACGAAATTGCATTGTCCTCTTGGCCGAAGATAATGAATTTTTTTTTATCATTATTTTTTTTTATTATTATTATTATACTTTTTTTTTTTTTGGGGGGGATGGGGTCTTACGTATTTTTTATGTCGTTGTTGTTGCTGTTTTGTTGTTGTTGTTTTTATTAGGAGAATTTTGAGGTCTTAGGGATTTTTGTTTGTTTGTTTGTTTGTTGTTATCTTTTGGTTACGAATACGTATAATTTTTACATTAATCAGATTCAAAAGGAATACACGCAGATATATAGATACACAGGATCCTGAGACATTTTTTATTATTATCATTGGAAAAAAACAAAGAAAAATTAAGACGATTTACATTTACATTTCACATGAAAATATCTAGACATAAACGTCTTTCTGCTTTTATATGAATCAATACGCGTACAATATCTGATCGCATATATTTCTTTTATTATTGTTTATTACAATTGGTTTCGCCGTCTGCCTATCGATAACGCACAATCTGAATATTGATTCCAGTCGACAATCTGGCTATTGAATTAAACCCTTTAATTGCATCGTGCCTCTCAGCAACAACAAATCCATCCATCCATCTATTCATTCATTCATTCATCCATCCATCCATCAATTCATTAATTAATTAATTCATCCATCCATCCATCCATCCATCCATTCATTCATTCATTCATTCATTCATTCATTCATTCATTCATTCATTCATCCATCCATCCATCCATCCATCCATCCATCCACCCATCCACCCATCGATCCACACATCTATACATATATCCAATCAAACAAACGAACATACAAATGTACATACATGCATACATAAAATACATACATACATACATGCATATATACATACATACACACAAACATACAAACATACAAGTATACATACACACATACATACATACATACATACATACATACATACATACATGTGTGTGTGTGTGTGTGTGTGTGTGTGTGTGTTTGTGCATGTTTATATACATATACATATATATATATATATATATATATATATATATATATATATATATATATATATATATAGATATCTGTGTGTGTGTGTGTGTGGTGTGTGTGTGTGTCGTGCTGTGGTGTTTTTTTCTCTCTTTCTTTCTTATATCTTGAACGAATTTTCTGTCTGTCTATATTTAGTGCTGTTTACTATGCCCCCTCTATTACTGCGTCTATCTCTTTCGTCTTTCCCCCTCTCTCTCCTCTCGCTTCCTCCTTCCTCCACCCTTCCCCTTCCTTTCCCACAAAACAACCGAAATCAGCCAAGGATCACTGAGAGCAAAGACCCTCGGCCAACACGAGGAAGCATGAATAGCCAAACGACAAGATAGAGAAGGGGGAAAAAGGGGAAGAAAGAGGCAAATGGGAGTCTACATTGCCCCGCAAATAAAGGTGATAAAGAATGGGAAGAAAAAAAAACTTGAACACTGGAACAGCAGTAAGCCACAAGCTACAGAGAGGTGGCGGGACGGAGCGCGCTTTTTATATAGGACGCGGGCCACCCAAAGGTATAGGATTTCCTGCCTCTTAGTTTAACGGGCTAATGCTTGCTTCAGGTATTGTGTTTCTCGAATGTGCGTGGGGGGTTTCCTAAGGCGTTCGCTGTATTTGTTTTGGTGATCATTTGTTGTCACTAGACTGCTGCGCTCTCTCTCTCTCTCTCGATCATCTCTCTCTCTCCTCTCTCTCTCGCTCTCTCTCTTCTCTCTCTCTCTCTCTCTCTCTCTCTGCCTCTGTCTCCTCTCTGCCTGTCTCTGCCTCTCTCTACTCTATCTCTCTGTCTCTCTATCATCATCTATCTATCTATCTATATATTTATCTACCTATCAATCAATTTAGCTCTCCTGCTTCTGTCTATCTAGCCACTTCACTCCTGCATGCATGCCACACATTAACCATTACACAGGTGCTGTGTTGTATATGGTTAAGTTCCGCTCTATCGATCTTTACCCTCCATAAACCTCTACCATTCTCTCTCACTTTCAATCATCAATACATATATACTCATCTCACTTACAATAATCAAGCTTTTCCACTAAATTGAAATATACCCCCCATCAGCAAGGTTACATAGGCCATTTATCAAGACGTCGGACTGTTAGTGTCTGGCCAAAAAACAAATGTCGCCGAGCCTTTAACCTTTATGAAAATCAATCTGCTGCAACTCAATGCGTTCCTCCCTGGTAGCGCACATCGATTCCCAGTCTGCAAGGTTTGCACTCCTAAGGCAACTTGCCCAAAGGGGATGCAATGGTTCTGTACCAATGGGAGGATCAGACCAGATCAAGATTTGGCGCAATGCGAACCACGCGACAGGTGAGCCAAACCGGAATCCTTGAAATCCTTAGTCCGTCATGAATGCTCTTTTGAACTGTCTGTATGTGTAGGTCTCCCCTTACTCACGGCATTCTCTCAGTCGTTAGCCTTCGTGGGCAGTTTTTTTTTTTTTAGTCTAGAGTTAAAGGAATGAATTGTTACGGAGTTCAGTAATGCACGGGGACGGTGCTGTTGAGGCGAGGATGGAGAGAGTACGTAAGATATAGGAAAAAAAACGGGGGGAAAACTAAGGTGCTGAGGAAAATGAAGGAGAAAAACAAGAAGAAAGCTAACATATAAGGTACTTTTGGTATATGATGAGTGACCTGATAATATTAGAGCGATTGGCTTTTTTCAGAACAGACAAATGATTTAAAGGCTCTTGCGCTCTGTTGGAGTAATTGTAATTGTAATAGTTGAAATGTAGTTGAGACATATTTTGGGCAGTAACAGTAACTGAGCTTGAGTTCATAAAGTAATTAAGTAAATAAAGTTTTAAAAGCACCTGTAATCAGCATACATCTGAAACAGAAAGGAAAGAGAGCGGAGAGACGAGAGAGAGAAGAGAGAGAGAGAGAGACAGGGAAGAAGAGGGAGAGACATATGCGAGAAAGTGACCATGTATTAAGAAATTGCAACGCCCAGTACTTGGATACAGAAATCTATCACTTGTCTGCTGTTCCCAACGAGTAGCGTCAAGTATCTGCCGCAATTCCTCACGCCAACGTCTTCTGTGAATTCCATTCTGATTAAGGTTTAAAAGGAGAATCTGCCTGTGCTTCCTTGCTAATACTCCGAGATGTCAAAAATTAGGGGACTATTTGCTAGTAAGGAGTTAAGCTGCAATTTTATTCAAATTATTTTGTATTGCAGTTAAGTACTTTCCCCATTAGGAATATCTATCGTTAATATTTTTAAAGACACCATATCAAAACCAAATTATTATAAATTAAGTTTTTGGCTGCATTTATTAGATTCAGAAGTAATTAATTTGCATACACGTACGTGCTGTGTGTGTGTGTGTGTGTGGCTTGTGTGTGGGTGTGTGTGTGTGTGTGTGTGTTTCCTCCCTAGCATGCTTGATCTCGAAAAGTTGAAATAATCGCAGGGTTTCTGACGCAGAATAAACCTTCGTTGTGACACAATGAACAAACACAACCGAGTATAAAAAGCAGAAGATCATCCCAATACAACTGAATCTCCAGACTTCCAAAAGAAGAACATAATGAAATAGAATATTACAAGAAAAGAGAGATAAGATCCGAAAGTCGGAAACAAAAAACTGTATAAGGAGACAGAGAAGGTATGCGCGGAGTGGAAGGAACGTAGAGAGAAGGAAATAGCCCGAGTGCTTCTTGTGGTAAAGAGATAGGCATTGGCATGTGGACCGAGGGAGTGGGTGTGATGAAGGAATAATACCAGAAGGTGTAAGAAGGATAAGCGATGTTGTTTATCGTCGCCGGACAGATTCAGTTGTCTCTATGTTTGCGTAGGTATAGGTGGCCTTATAGTCCAAAAGATATTGAACAATCACGGGTGATCTTCTTGATTAAATTTTGCCGGACGGATGATCTCCAGTTTGTAAAAAGGTACGTAGGGTCAGCATCACCCGAGAACGCCCGTTGCGGACTCTGTGTAAATGAATTTCAAGAAAGCGGGAGAGAGAAAGAGTCAGTGACAGAGAGAGAGAGTGAGAGAGAGTCAGTGTCAGATATAAATATAGGACATAATATATATATATACGAGACACACCTGATATATATATGATATATCTATATAACCACACCCCCTACCGCCACAGCCACCATCCCATATCCGTTCGAGAGTGGTCGTGCGACGGTGTGTGTGTGGTTGTGTGTGTGTGTTCGGTGTGTGTGTGTATGTGTGTGTGTGTGTGTGTGTGTGTATGCATGTATGTATGTATGTATGTATAGAAAGAGAGAGAGAGAGCAAGTGGGAGTGCCAGAGAGAGAGAGAGAGAGAGTAAGTGGGAGTGCCAGAGAGAGAGAGTGAGAGAGAGCAAGTGGGAGTGTCAGAGAAAGAGAGAGAGAGAGAGAGGAGGGGAGGGGAGAGGCACGAGGAGGAAGGGGAGGAGGGGGCCGGCGCGCGGGAAGGGAGCCAGGGTGGGAGGGGTCAGAAGAAGGGTCAGAGGCAGAGGCCAGGGAGGCACACGATCCCAAGTAATCGGATATAAGAGTCCTTAATAAGATGATGTATGTAATAGTGAATCAGGAGGAACCGGAAGGCCCAGAGGACCCGGTGCCTGTGCTCCCCCCCCCTTTCCCCCTACCCTTGGGCCAGCCCTCCCTCCCCCCCCATCCTAGCTTCCCATTCCCGCCCTCCCGTTCACTCCCTCCCTTTCCTTTCCCTCCCTTTTCCTCTTCTTCCCCTCTCCCTCTCCTTCTCTCTCTTCCTTCCCTTCAGCCTTACCCTCCATTCCCGCCTTCCCCTCACGCCATCTTCCCCCTCCCCTATCTACCTTGTACCCCTTCTCTATTCCCTTCACTTCTTCCCCTTCCCCTCCCTCCATCCGCTCTCCTTCCTTTCCTCCTCTCCCCTTCCCTCTCTCTCTTCCCCTTCCTTTCTTCCCCCCCCCCTTCTCTCTTTTCCCTCTCTTCCCTCCCTTCTCTAATTCTTCTCCTCCTCCTCCTCTATTCCTCTGCCTCCTCCTCCTCCCTTTTGCCTCTTCCCATCTCATCTCCTTCTTCCGCTGCCGCGATCTTCTCCCTCTCTCTTCCCTCTCTTCCTTCTCTCCTTCCCTCTCTCTCTCCTCCTCCTTTCTCTTCTTCTCCTCCTCTTCCTCTTCTTCCCTCCTCTCCTTCTCCTCCTCTTCCTCTTCTTCCCTCCTCTCCTTCTCCTGTCCCCGCATTTAACGCCAACCCTATGTATACCTAATCACCCCTGCTACTCCTTTTTTTATTACTACCCACCACCGGTACCCCCTCCTCCAACCCTGCCTCACCCCCTTCCCCCTTACATTCACCCATCTTCCTCCCTACCCCCCTACCATCCTCACTCCCCTGCACCCCTCTCACCCAAAACCTTATCCCCCCTCCCCCCCACACCCTTATACCCTCCTCCCATTCCCCACCCCCACCACCCCTCCAGGCTAGTACGGCCTGACCTTCGTTTAGTGATATTTGTCCGGGACGTCTTGTTTTTTTTTCGTATAAACAGATAAGGAACAAAATAATAGAAAAAGAGAATAGAATAAGAATAAAATAAATATTAAATAAGGAATAATAGAATCTAATATATAGGAAAACATCACTATCCGGTAAATCATAGGAATGATTAGCTTTATTACTATAATTTAGATTGTATTGTTATCATTATCCTAGTATATTAGCATTATCAATAATCATATTGTTATCTTATTATTAGTAGAATTATATCACTATATTATCATATCAATCATCATAATTATTACTGTTAATATTATTGCCAAACATTTCACTGTCTTCATTGTTGTTATTATCTATTATTATAAATAATTCATGATAATAATAATGATGATGAATGATGATTATTTATTGCATTATATTTACTAGGTTTATTATTAATTATTATTATATTATTCTATTATTATTATTGTTATTATTACTTATTATTATATATTATATTATCAGTTTACCATTTTCCTTATTACTATACTACTACAGTCATCATCATCATTATTGTTATGGTGATCATTTTCATTATCATTATCATATCATCATCATATCATCATCATCATCAATCATCATCATCATCATCAATCATAACATCATCATATCATCATCAATCATCATCATCATCTTCATATTGCTATTGTCATTATTATTATCATTATATTTCTCACCATCGTCAATCCTTCATATCATACATAATTGTATTAGTGCATATTCTCATTCACTAGTTTCTCATAAACATTCATTATCATATCATTATTTTATTACAGCAATAATGACAATAATAAGGAAGAACAGATAATGACGATAGTTGTGCTTCTACTAGTCAACATAATACTACTTACGCTAATAATGATAATCACCGATAATACCATATATGATGTTAATGACAATGATAATGACCTGGCAATGATGAAATGATGATAATACATTTATTCTTACAAAGGTAATTTCATTATCTAGCTTTCCCTGGGACTATCCCAATAATAGCTCTCTCTTCTTTTCTATATCCTGGCCTTCCTTCACTTCCTTTCTGCCCATAGCCTGGTTTCCCCGAGGCCTATACGAAAGCCCGGCGCGTGCGCGGTCTCTCAGCAGGGGGGGTGGGGGGAGGAAGAGGGGAAAGGAGAGGAAAGATAAAAAAAAAGTTTTTTGCTAAGGGATTCCTTGCTTCTCGTAAGAATTGTAGAAATTTTATATACGCGTAGCTCCGAATGAGAGAGACGGAGAAGATGCAGAAGAAGAGGAAGAGAGGACAGCGGAGAGAGAGGGGGGTGAAGATGAAACAGTAGATATAGTAGAAGTATTGTACACTGTGGTAGTCATATTGAGAAATAGGTAAGATAGAGACAAGAGATAGAAGATAACTAGACACCGAGAGAAAGAGAGAGAAAAGAGAAAAAAATGACAAGAGAACGAGAACGAGGAGAGAGAGATGGACAAGACACACCGAGAACTTGGAAAAATAGAGGGAGAAAGAAAGACGGAGACAGAAGAACAAGGTAAGAATGGAAGAGCGTAGCTAGTATCAAAAAGCGCGGATGGGACAAGAATAACAGAACAAAAGAAGGGTAGATAGACAGATAGAATGGAAGACGCAGAGAAAAGCAGTGAAGAGAGGGAAAGGATGGTATGGGACAAGAATAATATAATAAAAAAACGGAAGACTAGGAGAGAAGAAAGACAGAGAGAACCAACAAGGAGGAAGGGAAAGGGGGCGCGCAGGTCAAGAATAATCCGACAAAAGAATGGAAGACAGAGTCAATAAAAAACGTAGGACAGAAACCAGTAAGGAAAGAGCGAAAGAGGGACACAAGAGAACCAGTAGTTAGAAGCGAAAGAGAAGACAAGCGACCAGTAAGGAAGAAGCGAAGCGGACACAAGAGAACCAGTAAGGAAGAAGCGAAGGAGGGAGACAAGAGAAACCAGAAGGAAGAAGCGAAAGAGGCGCACAAGAGCAATCAGAAGAAACAAGCAACGACTATGGCTGTCTGCTCCAAAATCTCTCGTCCCTGATAGTGTAAGTGGATAGAGTTTGATATTCCCTAACCGTATTTAGCGAATCTTCCCCCTTTTTTCAAAATTTTAACCACAAGACGAAAATATGTGGGGACGAAAATTGCATTGTCTCTTGGCCGAAGATAATGAGATTTTTTTTTTATCATTATTTTTTTATTCTTATTATTATTATATCATCTTTTTTTTTTTTGGGGGGGAGGATGGGGTCTTATGTTATTTTTTTTGTCGTTGTTGTTGCTGTTGTGTGTTGTGTTGTTTATTAGGAGAATTTTGAGGTCTAGGGATTTTTTGTTTGTTTGTTTGTTTGTGTTATATTTTGGTTACGAATACGTATAATTTTACATTAATCAGATTCAAAAGGAATACACGCAGATATATAGATACACAGGATCCTGAGACATTTTTTATTATTATCATTGGGAAAAAACAAAGAACAATTAAGACGATTTACATTACATTTCACATGAAAATCTCTAGACATAAAGTCTTCTGCTTTTATATAATCAATACGAGTACAATATCTGATCGCATATATTTCTTTTATTAGTTTATTACCAATGGTTTCGCACGTCTGCCTATCGACAAGCACAATCTGAATATGGATTCCAGTCGACATACTGGCTATGAATTAAACCTTTAATTGCATCGTGCCTCTCAGCAACAAAACAAATACATCCATCCATTATTCATCATCATTCATCCATCCACCATCAATTCATAATTAATAATTTATCCATCCATCCAGCCATCCACCATTCATTCATTTCATTATTCATTTCATTCATTCATGCATCATTCAACCCATACCATCCATCCATCCATCAATTCATCCTCCATCTCATTCATTCATTCATTCAATTCATCATTCATCATCATCTAATTCAGCCATCCATCCATCCATCCATCCATCCATCCACCACCACACATCGATCACACATCTATACATAGATCCAATCAAACAAACGAACATACAAAATGTACAATAATGCATACATAAAAATACATACATACATTAATGCATATATACATACATACAAAGACATCACATCATACATACATACATGCATGCAGCAAAATACATACATACACACAAACATACAAACATAAACATACATACACACATACATACATACATACAACATAAATACATACATACTGTGTATGTGTGTGTGTGTGTGTGTGTGTGGTGTTTGTGATGTTATATACATATACATTATATATATATATATAGATATAGAGATATATATATATA
>NC_051396.1:12686260-12691260 GCF_015228065.2 Penaeus monodon | reverse complement strand
GATTTTTTTTTTTTGGGGGGGGAGGAAATAAATAAAAAAAGGAAAATTATTTTTATTTTTATTCAACTAGAATTGTTGAATTGCCAGTCTCTCTCTCTTTTTTTTAAGCATTACTTTTATTTATGTTCCAGTTGATTATATATGTTAATTATGAAGAAAAAAAACTATAATAATATTTAACTCACAGAAACTATCCTTTTAATTTTTTTATGACTCTCCAGTTATACTACACAACTTTTCTTTGACATAGTTTTTTTCATATACTCTTGAGTTATTTCAAACTTCAGTGTTCTCATGAAGAGGATTTGAAATACTTACAAATTATCATACATGGATGTTAAAAATAATACATGTGCAGTAAATGAAGGAGTTAAAAGTATATGTATAAACCAATAGATTATACACACATTTGAAATTTCATGAAAATCTGTCATCATGCTCTGAATATTTTTCAATCCCTTCATTATGCTTTCACTATTGCAAACATATCATTCAGTTATCTTTACACCAAAACCTCTGTTGGTATCCTCATTTTCACAAGTAGGTTATGACAGGGGGCTGAATATCATTGTAACTGGACACTGAATAACCATACAGATAATCATTTCCCAGTGATTCCTAATTTGACATGAGATAAGCAAAGATAGGTGGCAGAGGTGAAGGCTGGCTTGCGACATAAGCGAATGAAAGTTTTTAGTAAAAAGAACTTGGCATGATAATTCCAAATAGTATAATTATAGTAAGGTAGGACAGACATTTAATTTAGTTCCATATGAAATGTAAATATGTTGGTGTGATAGGTTTACATATGGCTTTATTCATAATAACACCACCACCACCACCACCATTCCTATTTTTATTATTATCATCATTATTATTATTATTGTTACTATTATTATGATCATCAGTGTCTTTGATCATCATAAAGTAAAGTAAAGTAAAGTACTTTACTTTACTTTACTTAACTTTACTTTACTTTACTTTACTTTACTTTACTTTACTTTGCTCTGCTTTGCTTTATATGAAAGGGATACTGTGAACACCCCAAAAGCATGATAGGGAAATAAGGATACCACACAATAGCACACTTACTTTTGATAATGGAGAATAAGAATGGAAGTCTACTGAGATGATCATGGAAGAAGAAAACGGAGCTATAAGGCAAAAAAATTGGCAACTTACTCTTTGTCAATCACTTTTTTTAATACAAAATTGCATACATATAGTTCATATGCATTTATAAATTTTTTTTTTTTTCTTTGTTTCTTTCCATTTTCACATACTGTTTTCACTATCGCACCATCCAGATCTAATGGATTTGTTAGAGCCATTGACTTTAGTTACTAATTCATCATGTGTTGCAAATTGCAGTGATGATGTCGGGGGAACCAGACTACGAAGCGGCCGTGGGGCTCATCAGACACCTGCCAACAGAGGAGCTCCGAGACTTAGTCAATAACGATGACAAGCTGGCAGAGCTCATGAAAGATCTTCCACAGGTGGGCCTTCTTGTACAGAGTCCTTTGGATGTTTGTTGACTTTCTCACTATTCTGCAGTTTTTATTTTATTTTGTTTATTTATTTTTATTCCTCTTCGTAATATTGAGATCTAGAAAATTAATATAAGTAATGGTTTTGTTGGTGCAACTGTTGAGTGTTACACAAATTTTGGGTATATATTTATTTATTTATTTTTATTCCTCTTTGTAATATTGAGATCTAGAAAATTAATATAAATAATGGTTTTGTTGATGTAACCATTGAGTGTTACACAAATTTTGGGTATAAAAAAGTTGTCTAAACCAATTGGAAATACTGATAAAGAATAAGACTGTTATTCTTCTAATATAAAGAGTTATGTCATGTATAAGAAAGAAGACAATAAAAAACCTTAAGCATAGAAAAGTTCAACACAGAAAGTACTTTATACAGTTTTTACCTCATTCACTGAAAATCGCTCCCATGTGTCTAATGCAGTGATGCCCTCATTTGCTGATGGTTGTTTGTAATTGCAGTAAGGAGTTAGTGCAACATGTACCTTACCATAATCCATTCATAATCCTCCCCTTGTTTTTACCACAGATGAAGAACCTGGCCAGCGAACAGGAGATGCTCTTGGCAGCCAACAAGTCTTTAGCCGAGTTCAACCTTTCGCTGGAGCCCAAACTCTCACAGGTATTATCAATTGCCTTCTGACGTTGCTGGTTTTAGGTTATGATGGTTATAGTAAATAGAATTGGGAAAGAGACGGATTAGAAAGGAACTTCTGTATCTTTCTAGAAACTCAACATTTATGAATTTTAATTATTTATTAAATGCTGTCATTCTTTTGTGTCACAGGTCAAGGTATTTTGGGATTTCAGTGGTATAAATGTTACAAATATGGAAAAAGAATATTAGCAGCGAGAAATTTTATTTGATGTTGCTGTGTGGCTCAGCTTTACTAATTTCTGGCTATTTAGCATTACATTTCTTTTTATTTCACCAGGCTAAACAGAACCTGATTGCAAAATATGAAGAAGCTGCCAAGCTTTCTGAGGAGGTCAACAACATGAAGGGAGAAATTGGTAAGTGTTATTCAGCACATATTTGTGAGTTTAAGTTCCTGTATTTCAGTTATGAATATACAGAGAAAGCTGGGAAAGTTGCTTCCAACACATTACAACCTTCTTGGTTCACTTGCGTACAAAGAGGAGTCTGCTTTGCTACATTGTTGGTTCACACAAAGCCAAATCATAAATAGTATTAATTCTGAAACTGGCAAAAAAAGTACTCTGATCTGTGAACAAAAAGGGGATGGTACCCTTATTGAAGTACTGCAATCTTCAATAAGCTCATGACCATTATCCTGTATATCAAAAAGATCTGATTGTGAGGGAGAAATACAGCCTTTTGCCATAATTGGGCCCATAAAAGCTGATTCAAGCCTTTGTGGAGTCCAGACCAGAGTATGAGGGATGTCCCTAAATACTGTTTATTATTTGTCAATGCTTGGTCATTTCCACGATGAGTACTTTTCAGTATAATAGTCAGTGAACATGGGAGTCCCAAGTTGCTATACATTCACCTATGCCTTAAATCAGCCCAGCTGCAAGCACAGACACTTAAAGGAAATAACATTTTTGTGTCCTTTTCTATTCTTGATAATACTTTTAGTTATAAAATCAGTGTATATTTATTTGATTCAGAATATTTTTCTTCTTTTCCTCCTTCAGGCATATCCAATGTAGAGAATCACTATTAATTATTTCACTCACTTTACAAAAAATAGAATGTGAAAAGCAAAGTTAACCCCCAATCAATTCAGGCAAAACTATTTTTTTGATAATTTGTCTGTTATTACTGATCTCATAAAGTAACTGCAAATAGAAATGCCAGATTCCCCCATCAGTAGCTATTTTCATTTTCAGCCCATTACTGACACAGCAAAGGGTGAGGGAAGGCTATAGCTAATTAAATTTATATTCACACAGCAAAAATTTATGTCAAAGATTTTTCAGTGTCCAGGTAATGAGGCTGTTAGTTAAACATTGATAGTATTTTGTAATGTACTTTGGGTAGTTCTACAGGAAACTTGAATATGAATGGAATCCCAAATTTGTTGCCCCCCCCCACACACACACATTTTGTAAAATGAATAATAATATAAGTAATAATAATGATATAATAAGTTAATAATAATATAATACAATAGTTATAAATAAAAAAAGATCTAAACCCTATTCATTTTTAACATGTTGAAACCCCAATTTTATTTCAGTTGGTCATATGTAGTTTTGTGAGAAGTGTTGTATTTGGCCATACACACTTTTTATTTCAAATATACTTTTTATGGAATGTGCTCCAGCTAGCCATATATACTTTTACTGGGGATGTACCTTTTTTCTTTCTTGCTGAATTACTATGAAAATTTGTTAAAAAAAAAATAATAATAATACTAAATAAATAAATAAATAAATAAATAAATAATAAATAAAATAATAATAATAATAATAATAATAATAATAATAATAATAATAATAATAATAATAATAATAATAATAATAATAATAATAATCCTGCACCTCCTAGAATTGTATTTTTGTTTTTGATAGTGAATATTTCCTCATCATTTCATTGATAATCTCATGAATTTAAAGAAGTAAAAATATTTCCTGCAATGAATTCAGCAATTAGTATAGTTTTTTTTTTTTTTTTTTTTTTTTTTTTCTCCTTCCACAGCATTTCATCTCCATTGGTTGTTAGTTTTTTTTTTTGTTTTTGTTTTTTTTCTTCCCTCTACGTATAAACCAGTTACCACCACCAGTTATTTTATGCTTAACCCAGTGCTGCCTAGGATGAAATGTATATACATACCATGCCCACTGTGAGTTTAGTTTATTAACTCAATGCCACCAGGAAAAATGTTGTGCTATTTTTTGTTTGTTTGTGAAATTTCTCTGCACATAGATGGCTTTGCTAGTATTTAGCCACAAAGGAGGCAATTAGTAGACCTTGTGACCATACCCAATTTCACCTTTACTTGAATTGGCTGGAAAAAGTATTTTTTGCTAATGCTATGAATATCGATGGTGTTATTTTTATTTTAGACAATATAATTACTATAATGTTATAAACATTAGTAACAACTAAATAAGATAACTTAAAATATTTTCATAAATCAAGGAAAAAGGTGAACAGGCGAGACAGGCAGTCTTGTAATTGGCTCATTGGTGACTTAATACAAGTGTAGCCATCTATATGTTAAAACAATTAATAAAGTAAACTCACATTGGGCATGGCATGTACATAAGGCCTTGCCTATTGGCACTGGGTTAATTGGCTTTACACATAGACGACTCCACAAGTGCATGTCACTAAGGAGTCAATTACTAGTACTACCTACTATACCTGTTTACCCTTTTCCTCGATTTTCAGAAATATTCTCTTTTATCTGATATTGTTATTCATAATGTTAATAACATTATAATTATAATTTCTATAATATTAACATCAGTATT
>NC_051396.1:12678760-12681260 GCF_015228065.2 Penaeus monodon | reverse complement strand
GGAAATTGCCATTTTTGGGTATCAGTGTATGTGAGTCTGTATATTAGTGCATGTGTGCATATACAGGTAAACAATGGAACTCTTCCAGTCTACAAACCATTGAAGCTCTAGATTTATGCATCAAATTACCAGTGACCATCAGGGCAAATAGCAATTCTTATATGTTATCCAATACAATATTTTTTAAAAGTACTGTTATGTGTATTCCAGTTTTAAAATACAATAAACTGAGTTAATGCATCAGTTTTTTTTTCCAGATACTCTTTACATTACCAGATATTTAATCGTGAAGTGATAAATCAATTCATTTAGAACCATTATTGTAAGCATACATATTTTGAAAATTCATTTGCAACTTATTAGTTTAACTGCAGATGAAAAGACAATGAAAAATAATTAGCAAAAACAATTAGATAATGTGTGTTTCAACATCATATATTTATTCTAGTTCTCCTGTACTTTCTTCACCATACACTTGTATTTTCCCAACTCTCCATGTCCCTTTCTTCCTTCTTTATCTTTTCTGGTGAATGTAATGGTAGCCCAAATACTGCTGATTTATGGTTAATTGAAATGTATAGTCAATGTAAAGTCAGTATGTGAACATGACTGATTGGTAGAATGTGGATCATATGACCTTGTATTTTTTGTTTGTCACTACATCTTAGTATCCGAAGGTCATATAATTTTCTTTCCTTGTGTTTCAGCCAGATATTTTTTGTATTTCTTTACTGTATTTAACCCATTGGTATGCTGGTATGCATGCAGTGTCATCATGGTTTGGCTTTATTTCTTTTTAGACAGACAGCTTCCCAAGCACCTTGTCATCAATTATTGTTTAAGAATAATGATAATTGTTAGAGAAATTTTTAAAATATCCCCAAAATTCAAGGGATAGAGTGAACAGGAGAATCCAGGTACATCTCTACTTGGCTTTCTCATTGAGGTAAAGCTGCATTTGGGAAGTTGGTGATTATTGACTGAACATACCTGAATAACATTGGTGTACTTTCAATAGCTATCATCACCAATGAGTCAAGTGTTTCTTTGCATCAGTAAAGTAGAGTGGAGTACAGTCATTGACTCCTTGGTGAAAAAGCTCTTTTGGAGCCATATGTGTTAAAAAGAGAGAAAGAAAGAAAGAAAATAGAAGACTATGATGTTCACAATACCAGTGAGTTAATTTGGATGGCTTTGTGATTTACATTTCTTTCTATTTTCTTTTGGTGCTTTTGTGTGTTGTTTATGTAATTGAAGTTGGCTAAGAATTTAAGTGTGTGCGTGTGCGTGTGCGTGCGCATGTGTGTGTGCATGTGTCTCTGTTTCTATGTCTGTTTTATGCATGCACAGTAGTGTCACTTGTTGTCTATCAATTCAGTTCTCTGGTGTAGACTTCACTCGACTGTTGTCAATCTCTCTATTAGACCTTTGTATGTTTTAAGAGTTCAGCTGTACAATTAAGCTATGATTTTATTAAATTACTTTTCAACAGTTTGATTGCTATTTTGTCAATTCCTGTTTCCTTACTCTTGAAGTATTTATTTTCCCACTGGCATTACTTTGTCTAGCTTCTTCTATTTCAACAGTGCTTATAGCATTCATGATTTTTTTAAATGCTTCTAATTGTTTACATAGAGTTTATCTTTTTTTTTTCAACGAAGAACAATCATTTCTTAATATTATTACAACTGTATGTTGCAACAGATTCTATATTCAAGTACCAATGAAGTGAAATTCCCCAGTTTGATTTATATGATCTTGTAGACTTCTTAGAAATCTTATCATCATCTAACAGTTCTGAAAGAGAATATTACAGTCATTACTCTGACCAAATTTATAAACTATGCCTGTCTGAAAATCATGAATCCTCAATGCTTTCTTCTAGAGAATGTATTCAATGCTGCCTCTCTGTTCTCCAGATATGCACTTGAGAAAGCAGAGAGATTCATACATCTTACAACAGTGGCATTAAAATTCTTTGCTATGACTCTGTCACTGGAACTACTTATTCAATTTCATAAAATAAAAGACATATGAAAACAGCAGGATGCATAAGTAAATCTGACATAGAAGGTTGATTAATAGTAAAGATTATTGTCAGATATGACAATGAAGTTCAAAAAATTTATTATTTTTACTGTCTTGTTTTTATAACTTCACTTCTGTCTTTTCTATTTTGCTTAGCGTGGAAATCAATATGATTAATTCAGAGGTGAAAATACTTGTTAAAATACTCATAAACATTAAGAGAAGAAAAAGAAGAAATTAACTGCTTTGTCAAGGTAAAAAACATAATATTATGCTTGTTTATTTATTTACGTACATTACGAGTATGCTATTAATATAGCATTTTATATATTTACAAGTATGCACAGAAAATTATGCATCTTTGATTCCTGAAGGCATATAAAATAAATATTCTGATAAATAATTCTCCCTATTTTTTATACTCATTATAAGTTCCAGGTTAAAAATATTTCTGACGCAATCAAATTTTTAC
>NC_051396.1:12663760-12673760 GCF_015228065.2 Penaeus monodon | reverse complement strand
TATATATATATATATATATATATATATCCTTTTAAGACGCGTAAAGCTGTTAGCAGATCAACTTCATCTAGATGGACTCAAGATATCCTGAAGAAACCAGATAACCAAGTCATGAAACTTGCTGATTGCTGGAGTGTTTGTTTTTGCGACTTACTACAAGAAACCGGTAATTGCTCAATAAGTATCAAATGAACTGGTTATAAATCTGGCATCTTGCTGGGAGAATATTCACAAACATTACACTTAGGTTTAGGACAGAAAGTGTGCAAGGAAAGGAAACAATTAGAAAATGTTCTCACCAAGTGTGGTGTAAATATTTGAATTGTTTCATTTTGTTCCACTAGATGTCCTATACTAGTGTCCCTATAGTTGGGTACTCACCCCCCTTATTAGAAGAATGGCCTAAATAAGACTCTTATTATATTTCGCTCCTTCAACGGTTTACGCCTCCAAATATTCACCTTGGCACCTACAGGACTGAACCGAAATAAAGCTGCTCTGCCCAAGTTAACGTAAAATCCTATCCTTAATTAGTAAGATCCAACAGCTAATGATTTTTTTTATTATTATTATTATTTATTGAACATTTTCTGTCGCGTCAACATCTAAGGTCATTACCGGCGTATACAAAACAGCGATAGGGTGGGGCTTCGGGGCGAAGTCCCTAGGTTAGAAAGCATTTTGGTTCAGTATGGCAATGTTTGGGGATTTCCAGAACGGCCAATGGTCAAAACAAACAGAAGTACCAGACAAAGGTCATACAGCGCCATGGTAACGAATTGTGGCGAAATGGGTAAATATGAGTTAATGATTTAGATACGTGGACAGAAGGTGGATGAGGAAGAGAAGGAAAAGGAAAGAGGGCGAAGAAAAGACCCTGCAAAATTAGTTGAGGCGAGGCCTGAGGTCCAAGGAAGGGGTGATCCCTACATAGGCCCCCACGGCAACAACGAGCAAAGGATGGGGGGGGGGGGGGTAACCTTACCCCATCTTCCAACACTGCAAACACTTGAAAAAAGTTGCAAAGGTTGCCGGACATGAACCCTCGAATCGTGTCGCCTCTCAACTTTCTCCATGTATTTCTATGTACTGCCCTTTTTGAATATGTTAAAAGGTGCCAGGCCTCTCCCCAACCCTTCCATCTATCCCTCTTTCCGTTTACCACAGACCATTCGCTCTAGAAGTTCAAATCCTCTAAACACACTGGTCTTCTATACTAGACAACTCTTACCATTCGTCTTGTCTAAACATTTTATTTATCATTTGGTTTCATCTCTTTGATCTGTTCATACTCAATAGAGAATTTATATCCTCTATCTTTAGCCGTCTTCTTTTTTTTCTTTAGCTTTTAGTTTCTGAAGCGCATACAACTGTAGACACACCCGTACTATCGTTAGAAAGTTCACTTTGGTTTCCATGTCCAAGTGGATGTAGGGGACATATCCTTAGAGAAACATGCACTCCTAAGCAGCAGAATGTTGCAGTATGGCAGCCAGTTCCTTTCTATCTCTATTTTGATTCCAGCTTGCTGATAATCACAGCTGCATTATCTGGTAGGGGTTGGCGCACTACCACTAAGTTATGTAATCTTTTGAGGCCCAGGCGGACAACTGTGAAGATAACGTCACAGTCGAGAACAAGAGGAAACTAGTTGTTTACCGAGTAGTTCGTTCACCCGTAACGTCATCTGTATTCGTGGTCGGCGACCATGGCCGCCCGTGTGTACAGGCCTTGTGTAGTACAGACTCGCGCGCGCGCGCACGCACGCACACTATATTTTCTACTCCCAAAGCAAATCCCCGTATTTTGGTCCTGGTGCTGTTAACATTCATTATGCACTTCACTGATTAATCATAATTTAGGATAAAGAAAGTCAAAGCAACATAATCTCACAATTTATTCTGCAATGTCACAAACAGGGTGTTGCAAAAAGAAAGTAACTTTAACTGTAATATCGACGGGGATGGGGGAGGAGCAGCATTTTGCGATGTGCTAAATATTCTTTTTTTCTGAAAAAAAAACTTTTCATATTTACATTTCTAGTTCCTCGTACTTTGTATAATACTCGTTCAAGTCTGATATGAAACTGAATTGTATCAACATGAGCTTTGGGTATATACTAAGTATTTTTGATTTAAAAAGTTAGTAAGTGTAAAGATTTCCTTGAAGATTCCCAAGTATTACATTTCCTTTTTACAATTACAAGTTACTTCCTTCATAGTTTTCGTTACTTCATACCTAAATGTCATGCTCTTAATTCCCCACAGTTTAGGCAAAAATGTTGAACAAAAATTCTTCACACTAAACTCAACCTCACACTATCTGTTTATTTTCCCGTTTTATATAACGCATACTTTTAGGGGTGTTCAATTAGTACTGTGCTGTCAAAACGGCTGATTTCCGCATATCTATGATCACTGATTGTCACATATCATTACCATACATATCTTCTAATATATATCAGTAACTGTATGATGGGTAACTGAAAAAAATGAATTAATAAAAAAAAGTCTAGCATCTTATTTCCTTTTCCTCTAGTATTAAGTTGCAAGGCCATTGACTTAGCACTGAGCAAATCAGACATAACTGGACGTCTTTACATCCCGATAGAACTTAATCATATTTATATGCAGTTCTCTCAGTAAATGCTGAAATGAACTGTACTGAAGTAATAGCATTTCTATTTTTTTTTTTTTTTACATCTTCATAATCACAAATATCCAGTTATGCTGCCATTTTCCAAGATAAATAGGTGTCTACTTATCTCTACATGTGTATGTACACATACTATCACACTCATTCATTTCTTCTAAAAATAACAATATAAAACACTTTGACGGCAGTGCAAAATATGCCCTATAATTTCTAATGTGCAGATTCTCTCATGGAATGTCAACTTAAAACCAAAAGTGGAAAGAAGGAAAAAATATACAGAATGAAAAAGGCAAAGGAATAATAATCTCAATATGCAGGCAAGTGCATGGGTTCACATTACCATTAGGTAAATAAATGTTAAGCTAATTGATAGAGCTATTTTTTCCCCTATAAACCTACCAATACATTGCTGAAAATATTCATGAACAATATAAATGAAAACCCAAACTAATCAACAATATTTAGCAAAAACTTGAATTTTACCAGCTTTTCAACTTTTTTGGAAAATTACTGTTGGTCTATTTTATCCAATATCCATGTATTCATTTCAAAGAACAGGCTTCCTTCAAATTAAGAACTTCCCAGTGCTATTCCAAACACATTAATTTGTAAAATGGAGATGTAAATTCTTGAAATCTCCATGGGAAAATAATTTTGGTGTAAACTTATCCCTAAAATATTACATATGTAATTTTCTATGAACAGTGAAAGTAAACGAAAGTGTGCTATGGTGTGATAGAAGCTGATATACCTTCTGTTAACATTTTTTAATTAGTTGTCATGATCCAATCTGAATCAAATCATTAATGATATTGCAGACTATTAGGCTATCTTGAGAAAGAAATCTCTGGGGCATTACCTTTGTTTGGAAAAAATACATCTTGTTTTAGATAGTCAAGAACAAGCATTATGGTTTCCTTTGCATAAATTCTAAAGCCTTCAGCAAACTGAAATGCACTGTAACACTGTCCAGTGAAGCTATGATTCACTTAGCACTTTTGACGATATATAATTTGGAGGTGATGCTGGGTTCATTGGCTATAACTTCCTTATTTATGGCATGTAAAGCTGCACAATTTGAATCTCCTTTTCATTTTCCATGTATTTTATTTTTATTCTCTATTTTCTTTTCAAGAACCATGTGCAAGGAACAAAATTTATGGGCATTGTGTCATAAAAGAAAGAAACCTCTCTCTTGAAAAACATCTTTACTTATATTCAGAACTACACACCTGGCAATAAGCAGATTACCAACAGCTGAGAGATGATATAACAGCTCAGTTTTGATGGAGATAGGTACATAAAATGCAAGTGAGTATCCCATAAGTCCATAATCCCAAATCAACTGTAAAAATTTTCCAAAACCCTAACAGGTTTGTATTGCCTACCTTGTTACAGGTACATCTATTTGAAAGCACTTATGCAGCTTCAGGGCTCTGACAATCCACAGAATCAAATGTACTTTGGAGAAAGGTTACCAGAAATGGGTAGCTAGCAACACATTACTAATACTATTGCAAATAAATAGAAGGTTGAACCGGTTAAAGCCACTTTTGAGAATATTTCGTCAAAAAGAGGATCCATCAGAGAATTGATCATTGTATACAGATATATATATTTTTTCTAACCCACCAATGGGCAAGATGTGTGTGCTGAGTGCCTTTTAGCTCTTCTGCTTAAAGTGATTTCAATTCTTCCTGAGGAGTCCATTCTTGGTGAAATACCCTTATATAATCTATCTGGACCCTTAATTCAAGATACAACCTTTTATCTGCTTGGTTATCTACATATATCAAGATATATTAAATATTTTAATGTATACTTCCAAGAAGCGAGCAATGTTTATTAAGTAGTGGTCATGTCCTACTTTTAAAAGTAACCTAGTTAATATTCTAAGTAAGAGTTTTATGATCATGAATAAGCAGTATTCTTCACACAATGCAAGTGTATTGATTTTCTACAACATTTGGGAATGTATGTGCTAACACCTAGAAGCTCTGCTATTGAAAATGCTGAAGCCAAGTGCTTTCTACTCTATTTCCACAGTCCAATGTTTGAGGCGTGAGGGAGATGTTTGGTCATAACAGGAAGACAACAGCCAATCATAATGAATCATTCACTGTCCCTCAGTACCCCCAACAAAAGTTGTGGGAGCACATACACACAAACAAGGTAACACTCATCACTGCTAACAATTTACCAAGAGTTGTTCAAAAAAGCCACCTCAGCTCTGCAATGGTGACAGCAAACTGATTAAACTTTTTGCCGTGGAAGGTCAGCCCCTGAACCTCTCTGGCATACTGGTAAAAATTATGAGTGCTATCCAAAGCAATCACAGGTTGTCATGTTGCTGCTGGAACAATTGTCACAGTAAAACAATAATGAGAATTGAGCACTTCACAAGTGTTGTTATCATTAGTGAGTTTCTGATTTAAGTGTCCACACAACCAACAGCAACATCAATTTCTTATAAAACAATTACACTGTTTCTTGACACTACAGGTCTTTGTCCTCAAAGCCTGTCAATTAAACAACTCTGGAGGTAATAAAACATGTTTAGGTTATGCCTCTCTTACAGAATGTACAATTGAGCCAATTCCAAGATGAACAAATCCTAGGCACATAGATAGATATATGCAAGTTTTTGTACAGGAATGAAAGTTACTACTTAGTTATGGAATCTAGGAGAGTGCAATAGCCCATAAATAGAACATTAAAGCTTAATATATTACTGAAATCACAATTTTCTGTTAGTCATCTGGTGTGTTTCAGCCTTAGTCAAAATTTGCAAAAATGTAGAAATTTATGAAAACCTAAGAATAAAGTAAGTTTGTGGAATTTAAATAGATTTGCTTCCCTTAGAGGAGCAAGCGTCTGTCATGAGGCTCCTTCAAAGCCCCAAATCCTTACAGTATATCAATTATGCTCCAGTTTCTCCCGTGCTGTGAAGGGGCTGCCTCTCACTTTTATCAATAAGAAAGATAAATGTTTAAACAAAAGATAATGCACATAATAATAACTGCAATAATATTGAGATGATGATAACTGCCAACATTTTTTTTTTTTTTTATCGTAAAATAGGTAGAGTATGCATTCTTTTTTTGAGGAAGTTTTATTTTCAAATTAAGTAAATCAAAGTATAAATAAAAGTTAAAGACAAAAGAAAAGTTATTTATAGTGTTGGTCAGTCAGGAGTCCAATGATTGCTCTTCTGTTTTTCCTTTTTCCATATTTCTCCACATAGAACCTGCCACGATGAACTGTCTTTGACAATTCTCAGCTCTCAATGGTACAAAGAACAGCTCTTGGTACATGCAAGCAACAGGCTGGATTCCTGAAGGTACTGCTCTTGGTGTTCCTGCTGCAAGATTTTGGAGGCAGTCACTGCAGACACCAACCTTAACTATTAGCCACTTTTAACACATTTGTCATTACATGTCATGGCCCTTCTTCTGTTAGCATCAGTTGTGACCAAAGAGTGCTTCCTGGAGGGGTTAAATATACAAAGAAAAAGTAACAAGTTCACTTAATTTGACTTTCAAAACTGTAACTCAAGATAAACTATGCCACCAAAAAGATTTTTTTTTTAATTAACAATTCAAATAAAGAAAATATTGGGAAGGGGGGGGGTAGAATCTACACAGACCTACAAGTCAAAGAAGTGTATGAAAAAGAACAGTATATACATTAGCATTTTTTTAAACATATATTTCATACCAAAATGCAATGGACCAGAAAGAAATATCTCATTTCTTTTACAATAACACATAGCACCCAATGTGAAGAAAAAAATGCAACAAAGTATATAACAGATACCTTAAAACAGAACCCTCTAAACATTAAAGGGTCATTTTTAAGGCAGCTATTGAATATCAGCTGGGAAATTGAGTCCGAAGATGAGAGTAATAATGAAGAAGGAAAAAAGAAAAAAAAGAAAAAAGAAAAAAAGTAGCACCAAAAGTTAGGCAACAAATACCACATTGGATAATGATGAAAACAGACAACAGTCTTGAAAGGAAAACTACTCAAATTACTGACTTGGTCTTGTGTAATCTATAAGGAAGGAAAAAAGAAAAAGAAAAAGTTATATTATATATACATACACATACACATACACATATATATATATATTACATATAAATATATTACATACATATATATATATTACATATAAATATATTACATACATATATATAAATGTATATATAAATAAATATTAATGAACATAATGCACTTAGCAAAATAAAAAAATGATAAAATAATAATAATAATAATAATAATAATAATAATAATAATATCCATAATACGACCTACAGCAAATGCATCAGAGAAACAACAATATCAACATGGGATGCTGTGGTAGTCTTGCTTGGGGGGAGGATAGAAGTGTGAGGACACGTGGAGAGACTAGAGCATGAAGGCCGCATCCTAGCATATACACCCACTGCCTTCCTGGTCCTGTTGCTGCTCCTGTGGGGGGGGCTGAGGGCGCAGGTCGACTGCTGGAACTCAGTTAAGGAGAACAGTGAACACACAAGGTATATCCAGTCTGATTTACTACTAAGTTATTTGGTCCCCAACCCCCCCTTTTTTTTCATGGCACAAAATCATTGTTAAAAATTCTTTGATGTCACAAAAATCTACACTAGTCCTCTGCGACATCAGTACATTATTAGTATCCCAGTCTTGTTTCTAATAGATATGGATCTAATAGGTAATCTATAAAGGAAAGAAGTATTGTGAAATCTACAAAATCTGTCTTGCCATCTAAACAAAATCCTTTTCATGATAAGACTAGCTACAGGAAATTATGAGAGATGAATAATACTGATGAACCATTTACACCTTCATAACAATCACATTATTAGGGGATTAAAAGATGATTTAGCTGCATACTATAAAAAATCTGAAACTACAGTTTTTTGCTCCCCCTATTCTAAATATTCATAATCACATGTTTATATTTTGTATAAAAAATATATGTATAATTTTTAAAACCTTTATTATCACAGTGGGAACATCCTATGTAATCCAAACAAAAAATATATACTGATCATCACATACTAAACTTCACCTTGAACAGAGCTCATTGAAGCAAATGCAGAGGAGGAGCAATGAGCAATAATAGCTCCTCCTGCTTTCAGAGGTTATGAGTTCAAATTTATACCTTTTATAGATTTTACCTTTGAATGGTATTTTTTTTTACACTTGAATCTGAACTTATATTTGTATAATATATTACTACCAGTCCAATATACTTGAAAAAGATATATTCCCACCACTCAAAGTAAAGTAATTTTTTCCCTTAGCCATATACGTATGTAATCAATAATAATAATTATTAATTAATAATAATAATAATAATAATAATAATAATAATATAAAAAAAAATACTGTAGCTATTCACACTTATCAGTGTAGATACCATCTTTCTATGGATGCCTTTCGTATAAGATATCAATATTTTTCATAATTTAACTTCATCTGTTACAAATATATTCAATTAAACTGCATCCAGTTTCAGGAAAGAAAAATCTGGCAACTCATCCTAGACTTTAAAGTATGCTAATGCCCTATCTTTCCAGTTTATTCTAATTATCTGACACTTAATACTAAAGTTTACAAATGTTTTGTACTTTTCAAACTTTCTGTGAATTTTGCTGCCTTTAATACTACTTCATCGCATTCTTAAACGAGAACTGGCAAACTGCTGTACTCTTGAGTTTGAGTCGAGTTTCTGGTTTTTCCTTCCCGAGACTGGATAAAGTACTAATCATTTTCATAATTTCTGTTAAAAAGTGAAGCTATTAACTGTATCAGTTTAGTCAAATTAAACAGGAACAGTTAAATAAACATCTGGATGGTTAATGTCTAACCTAATATTGTGTGTACAGATCAACTACTAAAGTAAATACATTACCTGTGCATGTCATTCGAGACTTGCTGCTGCCAGGCGTCTGAGTACCTCCTTTGCAAGTGCTTTGTAGTGATGTCCCCAGAAGTTTGGGGAAGCCATGCATATTATACAGTGTAGCAATCAAACACATACCATGCACAAACTGACAATGAAACGCTACTGTTGGTTTGAGATTGTATTTGGTCTCCACAACATATAAAAATAATGATTAAAGCATCAATCAAAATCCCTTCAAAGAAACCCAACTTTTAGCAAGGCATCTGCTCCCAATAAAGAGAGAGCACTGCTGGACAGCAACTGGTAATGACTATGTATACACACTAAACTTTTCTATCCCTGCCATCACTCATATGTGCATGGCTATCAAGACTGTAATAATACAAGCCACAAATAGACATTACCATAAATATGAGACACCATACATACATATATATTTATATATATATACACACAGAATGAAGAGACTGGAGTTACCACTGAAGGTCCACTATGTAGAGAAATCTAAAACTAAACAGTATTAAGTATCACTTACTATCAAAGTACTAACAACCATTCTTGCCTTTACTTGGCAATCACTGGCCAAATCATCACCGGGTTCTATGGAAATTCCAAGGGATTTTCCCACAGAGTGCAGTAGCTATTCAAATCTATACAAAAACAGAGGGTATTACTTAAACGGATATAGAAACAGCTGCAACAGAATTCCTATAATATGCAGTATGAAATATTATATATATATAATATATATATATATATATAAAATATATATATTATATAATAATATATATATATATAATATATAAAATATATATATAATCTAATACTATATATAATCTATATATATATATATATATATATTATATAAATATAAATATATTAATATATATATATAATATAATATTAATATATAGTATAATACATATATAATATATATAATATATAATATATATATATATATATAATATTATATATATATAACTATATATATATATATATATATATATAATAATATTATATATATATAAATTTATATATATATATATATATTTTATATATATATATATATGATATATATAAATATAATATAATATAAATTTTTTTTAAATATATATATTTATATAAAAATTTATATATATTTTATTTAATTTAAATAATATATTATATTAAATTATATATTTTAATTTTTATATATTATATATATTTAAAATAATATTTAATTTTTTTAAATTTTATAATATATTAAATTAAAAATAATATTTTTATATAAATATTTATAAATTTTTTTTTAATTTTAAAAAAAAATTTTTTTTTTGAAAAAATTTTTTTATAATTTAAAAATATATTTTAAATATTATTTTTTAATATATATTTTTTTTTAAAATAAAAAAATATATTATTTATTTATCTATAATTTTTAAAAAAAAATAT
>NC_051396.1:12642111-12663660 GCF_015228065.2 Penaeus monodon | reverse complement strand
ATGTATATAGGAATGTATTAACACCCTTGAAATTGGGAAAATTTTTTGGTTTTACATGCAAGGGATATAGGAAAATGTATGTGTAACATGCATATGTATATATAGGAATATGTATATATATGTATATGCATATAGGAATATGTATATGCATATAGGAATATGTATATGTATATGAATATATATATATATATATATATATGCAGGATTTATATTTCTATATATTCATTAGATATATACTGACATACATGCACAAACCCAGCCCCACGTACAATCATGTAGGCATAAACCCAGACATATACAGTCATATGGAGACACAAATGCACAAGTGCGCATATGAACACAAACATATACTCACATGCACAAGCACAAGTGCACACATGAACACAAGCACATACTCACATGCACACATTCACAAACACACTCGCAAGCATGCACAATTACATACACACACAAGGGTACATATACAAACATACAGAAAGAGAAAGATGGGTGAAGGTGGGGTGACAGACAGACAGACACACATGTATATGAATATATACAAATATAGATTTAGAGACAAATGTAGAAACGTGTGTGTCTATATATACACACATAGACATTCTGTACATTGTTTATTTATATATAACATGCACTTTGAGCAAGTGGAGGCTCCAAGATTTTATATGCATGTCAAGGAATCTAATATTGTGTGACTTTTCATCTCATTTTGATTTTGTTATTAAGCATATGCACACACAAATATGCTCTCACACACACACACACACACACACACACACACACACACACACACACACACACACACACACACACACACAACACACACACAACACACACATCTTAATTTTGCTGTATGAAGTATATATGCTGCAAATTCTAAATGTTGCCATTGTATTTTATAGCAATTATATGTGCTGTAGAGGAAAAGTAGCCACTTGTAAGTCAAGGAAATAATAATGAAGTAGAGAAATTCTTGGCTTTATCATAAAAAAAAGATAAAATTAAAATAATAATAATCCCTCCTTCTGAGAAATTTCAAATATCCATTTACAATAATTCTTTACTTATCAATTCCTTTCCTTGAGATTGATTGTTGGCCAGTGATGAATGAAAAGAAGCTCTTACCAGCTCAGTAATATTAATGAGGATTGTTTTCTGTAAAGTGAGAGCCAGATTAGAATAATCTGAATTTAAATTACATGAAGAAATTTTGACACTTTGTTGCATTTAGCTTTTGTAGGTAGTTAAAGTGCCAGTAAAAAGAACTTTAAAAAGCAGAATAAAGTTGAAGTTGGTCACTGTTTTTTAGTATGAGATAAATATATTTTATTACCTCTGTCGCTGAAACCATTTTCCACCTCTCGGCTATCTCAGTTATCCTTATCATTGACCAATTCCTCAAAGTGATGAAAACCCATGTTATTTCATAGCAGCATTTACGACTATATTTGCAACTGAAATTGTTTTGTACCAAGAAAAGTGGAACGTAACTGTAACTGCAATAACACTGTTCCAAAAAAGAGCAAATAGAGTTGCAGCGCGAGGTCTTTCAAGTCTCCTGGAACGAGCCAAGGTGAGTCACTGCTTCAGATGAGTCATCCTGAAAACTGCTGTATGTTGTGGATGTCCTGCCTTGCAAAGAAAATTAATTAATGGATTAATTAATTTTTGAAAGATGAATAAAGCACGTGTATTTTGAGTGATGCGTTTGGCAGCATGTCGAGTTGTGTTGGTTGTCACCTCAGAGAAGCTCCTGTGGGAATGTAGATGGTGTCAACTTGCTTCTGTCTTTCTTTTTTTATTTTTATTTATTTATTTATTTTTTACTTGTAATGGACTTGTTTCTGAGTTACGTTGTAGTAAGCACCATACCTGATTTTATGTAAAGTTTGTATTCTGCAGTGAAAATATGGAATGGCATATTTGATTTAATACTTATTCCATTTTCTAGAGTCAGTATGATCTTTGTCAACATATTTTATATACCATGGAAAAGAAGAAAAAAAAATCTTGTATGATTTTGTATCCATTATCTCCAGTTAAGTGTTCTCTAGATTCATCAAGTTGTAGCACCACTTTAGTATGGATGGAATGCATGATAACTTTAAACATATTTATTATGCAATACACAGTAGAATATTTATCATAATCTGTAAAAAGAAATGTCCTTACCCTTGTATTTCTCATTGTAAGCTCATTAAAATATCTAAAAAAAAAAATTGCCAATATTATTATCAGATTAAACAATTGAAAATCAGGTATGGTCTACTTAATGTAACTTGGTAGCTTTCAGATGGAAATGTGATAATTTGCAAGTTTGTTTTGCTATGTAAAATTGTCTTGGTATGTTGCAAGTGGAGTTGAACTGGAAATTGAAATTGCTAGGTCATGTGCCAAGAGCGGGTTTTGGCAAACTCTTCAGTGGGGACTTGCGAGCTTGCTTTGTGTAAACCCATTTCTCCTAACACTTTACTCATTAATCCAAATGCCAATTACTTTGGCTATTAACCCAAATTTATAGATGCACTTGAAAGTTTAAGACCTTTAACACCACTATTTCCAAACTTTTAACACATAATGATTAACAGTTTGCCACTATAACTCCACTTGATTTTTTTTTTTTCTTGTTATTTTTTTTTGCCTTTCCCTATTTTTCCTTAATGATGTCTCTAGTGACCGAAGTTGTGCTGCGAGACTCCGAAAATGCTGCGGATATCGGGCGGACAGCGGATGGTGGATGCGCTTGCTAAACATTAAAAAAAACAAAACAAGAAAGATAAAGGCAAAATAAAACAATAAAAAGAGCATTAAAAGGAATAAAAACACCCCTATCGGTTCTAACCGTTGCCACCTCCACCCACCTCACCTCACCGCCCAGCACTTCCGCCCATACTACCTGCCTGCTTCACCGGGCCACTACCACCATGGGGTTGCAAGTTGGGATTTGCCAAGGTTGTACCTTTAGCGTTCCACCAGCAAGCAGCAAAAGGGGATTGCTGTTACCAGCACCACTTTTACAATGATGCTTTTTTTATCATACTCCATTGTTTTGTAAGTAATTTTTTGGGGTTTAAAAAAACCCACCCCCACCCCAACCCTCCCAACCCCAGTTTTACCTCAGAGTAATGCAGATAGCACTGTTAGTGAGGGAAGCAAAGTTAAATACCAGTTTTTATATATTATATATATATATTATATGTGATATATATATTTTTTTTGAAATATAATATATTTTTTATAAATATATATATATAAATTATATTAATTTTAATATATATAAAAATATATTTAAATATATATAATATTTATGTATATATATTTAAAATTTTAATAATTATTTTATAAATATTATATATTATAATATTAATTATTGTATAATATATATTTATATTTGTAAAATAATTAAATTTTACAAAAAAATATATATATATATTTTGTAAATTATTTAAAAATATTTAAATAAAATATATATTTAAATAATGTAAATGATATATATATGAATAATAAAAAATAATATTATTATAAAATTATATATATGTAAAAAAATATAATTTGATAATATATATATTTTTAAATAATAATATTTTTATTATAATTATATATATATATATTTTTTTTAATTATAATATATTATAATATAATATTTTATAATTTTTATTTTAAAATAAAATATATATGATAAAAAATTTTAAAATTATTAATAATATATAAATTATAATTATAAATTTATAATTATTTTAAAATTATATTTTATAAATATATTATATATAATATTTATTTAAAATATTTATATGTATAAATATATTTTATATTTATATTTTTAAATATATATATATTTAAAATTTATTATAAATAATAGATTATTAATTTTTATTAATATTAATAAAATAATAATTTTATAAATAAAATAGTTTTATTAATAAATTTTTTATAATTTTGTTTAAATATAATAATTTTAAAAATTTTATATATTTTTATTATAATATTTATTTATAATTTTTATATTAAAATTTTTGATAGATATAATTAAATATTAATTTTATATTATTATTTTTATATAAATTTTTTAATTTTAAAAATTTTTATTTAATTAAAAAATAGGATTAATAGAATTTTTTTTAATGTTTTTATTTTTTTAAAAAATTTTTTTTTATAAAATTTTTTTTAATATTTAAAATTTAAATTTTTAAAAAAAATTTTTTTTGGAAAAAAAAATTTTTATAGAAAAAAAAAAATTTTTTTTTTTTTTAAAAAAAAAAAAAAATTTTTTTTTTTTTTTTTTTTTTTTTTTTAATTAATAGAAAAAAAAAAAAAAAAAAAAAATATATTAAAAATATATATATAATTATATTTTTTATATTAAAAAATAAAAATATTTTTTTTTTTTTTATAATAAAATTTTTAATTTTTATTTTATATTTTTGAACCATTTTTTTATTATTAAATTTTATATAAAAAAAAAAAAAATTATTATACAAAAAAAAAAAAAAAAAAAAAAAAAAAAAAAAAAAAAAAAAAAAAAAAAAATATTTTATATTATTATTATTTTTATTATATTATTATTATTATTATTATATTTTATATTATTTTTTTATTTTTAATTATATTTATTTAATATTTTATTTATATATAATTTAATATCTTATTAATATATTTATTTATATATATATATTATTTAAAATTTATAAAATTTAAAATATATATATATTTTATGTATTATATATATATATATATATATATATAATATATTATAATATTAAAATATTTAAAATTTTATATAATATATATATTTATTTATTATATATATATAAATTTTTTCTTTTTCTTTTTATTCTTAATAAATTTAAAAGACAAATCATAATTTATATTTTTTTTAATATTTTTCTTTTATATTATAATTTAAATTTTTTAATTTTTTACTTTTTTTTTTTTCTTTTTTTTTTTTTTCCTTTATATTACCTCTTTGTATAATTTTAGCTTTCAATCTGTTAAAAACCCCTTAATATAGAAGGGGGTTTTTTTGGATTTTTAATTTGGCATTTTTGTCTTGTGTTAAGTAATAATATTTTGTTTTGGTTCCTTCATTTTGGGTTTTTGTTAAAAATCCAGTTCTTCTTTTTGTATTTTAAAATTAGTGTTTTATTTCCCCCCTTTTTTAATTCTTTTTTGGATTGTTAATTAAAAAAATCTTTTTGTGCAATTATTGGAGTGTTTGAAAAATAAAAATGTGAAATTTTTTTTCCTTTTTTCTTTCCCGGAAGGCCCTCTTTGGGACAATGTTGCTAAAAGGGGGTCTGAAGAATTTGTTAGTTTCTTAAATTTTTAAGGTTTTGGAGGACCAATAAATCTCAAAACAAGGCAGTATTTTGGATCAGTTTGTTGCTTACACGTAAAAGCTGGCTTACAAACTGGGAATTTCAAAGCCCTTCAAGGGGGGTCTAGGGTGGGAAAAGGAACCGAAGGACAGGCACGTAAAAATTATTAAATATTTTGTCCAACTATTAATTGATTTAACTTAATTTTAATAAACTTTTCCCGGAAAAAAACTAAAATATACATTAAAATGTCAGAAATTTTTAAAATGGATTTTATTATCATTCGGGGAAAACCCAATCTTTAAACTAAAGTAAGTTGGGAGCCCTTAAGAGAATGACAATATTAAACGAAAATTGGGTTTGAAAAGGGCAAACAATTTTCCCCCGAAATTTAATAATTAAAACTAATATTTCTTAAATCTTTAATTTTTAATTTTTGCCCAAATTTTTTTCTGAAAAACCGGATGCAAGAAAAATTTTTATTTATAAAATAAGTTAATCATGAAAATATTAATATTTTACGAAGGCAAATTATGAAATGTATCTAACTTATTGAAAATAAGTAGCCCTTTTTAAATTATATTTAAATTATTATTATTTATATATTTTTTTAAGATATAAGAATTTTTAAAGAAAATTATTATAATATTAAAATTATTTAAAATTTATTTTAAAAATATTTAATTTATTAAATTTTGATCAAAGTAACAAGGAAAAAAAAATTTATTTAGGGGGGAATATATCTTTTAAGTTTATTGGTTACCCCCCCCCTTGGGAGTAATATTTACAAAAATTCAATTCAAATGTAAAAAATTTTTTCAAATGGTAATCTTAAAATCTGTAAAAGATCCCAAACCTTTTAAATCCCGGGGGTTTATTGTCAGGCTTTGGCAAACTTAATGGTCGCAGGGGTTTGTTTATAATATTTTTTTTTGTTTGGGTTAATAGAAACCACTTGATAAAAATTTTAAAATTCATTATTTTTTTTACAAAAATTAAAATTGTTGAAAATGAAAGGGGGCCTGTAGTTTTTAAATTTTTTTTAAATATGCGCAAATTCATTTTTCCCAAAGTTTTAAAGTTTTGTAATTCCCGTAGTTCTTTAAATCTGTAAATTGGTTTACATGAAAAGGTTTTTTTTTGATGGGCAAAAATTTTGTTGGGTTTCAAACTTCTTTCCTTATAGATTCTTTAGCCCTTCTATTAGAAACAAACTTCTAAAATTACTGTGGAAAGAAGTAGAATTTTTTTGCATCAAGGGTTTTAAATGTTTTGCATGAAAAAAAAGGGGGGGGACCCAAAAAACTTGATTGTGGGATTACCTTTGTGTCACTCCTTAAATTAGTTACAATGTTCCCTTTTTTAAAGGACAGACAACAAAAAGGCATGGGTGTATATTAGATTTTTCTTTATTCTTTAGTCCAAGGTAAAATTTATCCCAAAAGGTCACAGATTAAATTTATAAGGGGGTTTTTTTGATGGATCCCGAGCGATGAAAAATTTAAAGATAAATTAATTTAACATTTTTATTTAAAATTTTTAAAGTTTATTCTATTTATTTCAATAATATTTTTTTTACCCATTTTTTAATTTTAGGAAATTTTTTTTGGGGGGGTTAACCCCCTTCTCCTTATAGATTAAAAAGAACAAGTAGAATAAAATAGTTTTTTGGAAATTTTTTACATTATAATTTGGATTTGGTTGCCCAACTTTTTGTACTTTTTCCTTTTCCTTTCTTTATTCTTTTTCATTTTTTATCTCGACTTCAAATTTCCCCGTGTATTCAATATATAAAAATGTTTTTAAGAGAGGGTTTTTTTTTAAGGACCCGATAATTTTTTTTGCATTTTCTTAAAAGTATGGAAAAAAAAAAAAATGAATATTTTTTTGGTCGCTTTTTGATAAATAAGTTAAAAAGCAATGAATCGGTTATTATTAACTCTTGCTGTAGTCTGTTAAAAAACCCCCTTCCCCTATTTTTTCTTTTGAATTTAATTAAAAAAAAAATCTTTTTTTGCTATTTAAGTTAATTTTAACAAATAAGGAAGGGTTTTTTTTTCTTTTTATTTTTTAACCCCCAGAAACTTTTGTCAATTTATCTAACAGAAAAATGACAGAAGAAAAGTTTAAATGGGAAATTGGTTTTCTCAGTCCTAAAATTTCAAGAAAAGGAAGTACTTCAAAAAATCCCTGGGTTTCAAGAAAACTTTCTTTTACAATTAAAAGGTTTGGGAATTGCAGAAGTTCATTTGAAGGCATGGGTCGAAAAAATGGAAAAAGGAAAAAAAAGACAATATTTCCATGAAAACTAAAATATTTTTTTTTTTTTCTATGTTATTTTTTTGGTTTTCTTAAATTTTTTAAAAAAAAAATTTCAAAAAAGAATGATCTTAATTTTTTAAAAAAAAAAAACACTTTGCAAATCATTTCAATTTATTGAATATTATTCTTTCATTTAAAATTTTTTTTTTTCTTCTTATTATTTGCTTCCCCCTTAAGAGAATTAAGGAAAAACTGACATTAAAATTTAGGGTTTTTCTGCGAAAGGTTTTAAAGGGTATAGAAGGAATTGGTTAAGGGAAGGAAATCATTAAAAATTCCCCCATTTCTTATTTGGGCATAAAATTTTAAATTTTTAAATTTTACTTGGTAAAAACAGATACTAAAAATTTAATTAAAAAAAAAAAGTTAAAAAATTTTATTTTTGCTATTCACTTTCTAGAAACCCATATAAATAGTTAATTCATTCCGGGAAAAAAACTTCAATATCTTCTATTGCTAGGTTTGTTCATTTTGGGAACTTAAAATTTCTTGAAAAGGAAAAAACTAAACTTTTTTATTAATTCCATTTTTTAATTACAAGTTTAGGGAAAAAAAAATTAGTGTAAGAAATGTTAATTGTTTTATAAGAATTGAGTGCGTTGGTTTGGACATAATCAAAAAACCCCTAAGTATAAAAAACGGGAAAATTCCCAAATTTTTATTGTTTTATGTGAATTTTGCAACATTTGCAAACCCGTGTGCTTGGATAAATAGTAATTTAAGTATGAGAAGGCAGGGGACTTCACGGAAAAAGTTTAAATAGGTTTTTACCTTGGGAACTAGGGGCTTTTTTAACAACTCTTTTAAAAGTTAAAAGATTAGTTTACCTTGTGTTAAAATTTGTTTTAAACTTTTTTTGGGTATAGACAGTTAATGAATAATTTTGAAAGGGTTTTTTTTTAGAAAAATTTCTCAGCCCAAACTGGCTGTTAAAATAAAGCATTTCTTAAGTTTTTCTTTTTAACCCTTTGTTTGAATTTTCCCCAAAAAATTTTTGAAATTAAATTCTTTTAAATTTTGTTTTTCATGATCATAAAATTTTTAAACAAAAAATAGGGATTTGTGGAAGAAAATAATATTCTTTCCGCCCGGAAGTATCTTAAAATTTAATAACGAAAAGGTGGACACCAACAAGTTTAAAAGGTTTTATCGAATAAGGTAAAATTTTTTAATTTTTCCCAAGGGAATATCCTTTAGGGCGGCCTTTAAGGAAACTAAAGGATCAAACCCACCAATCTGCCAAAGGTGGTTTTAAAAAAAAAAAATTGATAAAGAGAATTCTGCGATCCCCTTTAAAATTTCTCAAAAGTGGTTTTTAAGGTTCACCTCCATTTTTGGAAAAAGTAATTTTGATAGTAATTTGGGAAATTTCTCCAAAATAATTTTTTGGGAAAAACAAGAGGCCCAAAGGATAAGGCTTTCAAATTGATGTATGTAACAAAGGGAAGGAATAAACAATTAGGTTTAAAATTTGACAGGATGGATTAGGCTTATGGACCATGTTTTAGATATCCTAACAAAATGGCTGTTTAACAAGGTGGGAATGTTAGGAGGGGAGCTGGTATAAAAATTTTTAAAAAGGGTTACTTATGGAAAGTTAATTGCCTTCAGGGGTTTTGGGAACTGAAATAAAAATTTTCATGGTGAAAGGGGTAAATTTCCCCTTCCCATTGGGTTTGCCATGAACCCAGCATTCACCTTCCCAATTAATTTTGTCAAAATTTTAAAGGGTCTTTTCCTTGCCCTTTTCCTCTTTCTTTTGGCTTAGATTTAAAAAAACCATAACTTTTCACATTTACAAGTGTAATTTTCCAAACCTTTGGTATTTGGGGAAATTTTTTTTTAAATCCAAATTCCCAAAAACAAAATGTTTTAATGGCATGCCAATATAGGTTTTCGTTATACACCTAAAACCCCTTTGTTTACCCAAAAAGTTCATAAAAAATAAATATAAATTTTAGGTTAGTTTACAAAAAAATTTTCCCCAATTTCAAGGAATTTAATTTCTTTCATTTAAGTGGGGAATATTTTTAAGGCTAAACGGAAGGGGGGCTTTAAAGGAACTAATATGGATTAATAGGGAACGTAATTTCCAAAAAGTTGGAAAGTGGAAAAAATAAATTTTTAAATATTTATTGGGGGGTTTTTTATTATTTTTCCTTGAATTTCCAAATATGGGATTTTGGGAAAAAAAATCTCCCCAAATTCCAAATTTATTTAAACCAGGTTATTTGAACCATGCAATTCCTTCTTGAGAATTAAAACCCTTTTAATTCGATATTTTCCTTTTCCTTTTGGTTTTCAAGTGCATTCTTGAGATCCCCATTAGAAATTTAGGGGTAGCACGCGTAAAGGTTTATTTTATTTTAAAAAAAATAATATTAATTATTGTTTAAATAAATTAAAATAATTAACACTATTTATTAAATAGCATTGTTTTTTTTTTTGGTTTTTTTTTTATATTTCTTTTTCAGTAGTACAATTTATGAAAAAACGCATATTTTGTTAAGTTTTATGATGTAAGGGTCCGTTATTTGATTGTAGTGATTAATGGGTTTTCAATTTTAGGGAAAATAAATATGGAATTTTTAACATTCATTACCATATTTTTTTATTTATATTAAAATATTAATTATGATTGTGCAAGTATAAATATGGGACGGTAGGTTTTGAAAAGCCATTAATTAAAAAAAAAGGTTTCCTTATTTAACGGAAAATAAACAGAAGTTGGGTTATTATAAAAATTTTGTAAATTTTTGGTAAAACGGAATTAAGGAGGATTTAAAAAGTAACGAAACCCCGAAGGATTTCCCTTTTAATTTAAAAAAAATCTTGGTTAAGGAAAATTTAAACACTTCTAATTTCAAAATCTTAATTTTACCCAAATTTTATACAACCCGGTTCATTCGGGCTTGGACTATATTTTTCAAAAAAAAGGCAGAAAATTTTAAAAAATTGGGTTTTTTTTTTTTTTCAGAAAAAAAAAAAATTTTTTAGCACATCGCCAAAAAAGCTGCCCCTCCCCCCCTCCCCCTCGATAAAAGGGTTTAAATTTCTTTCTTTTTTGGCCCAAAACCCCGTTTGTGACATTTTCAGGAAAAAAAATTTTGAGATTATGTTGGTTTGACTTTCTTTTTCCTAAAAAATTTTGATTAATAAATTTAAATTTTCCCTAAAGGGAAAGTTAACAGCACCAGGGCCAAAATACGGGGAATTTTCTTTTGGGGGGTAGAAAAATATAGGGGTGCCGTGCGTTTCGGCCGCCCCGCGAGGGCTGTACTACACCCAAGGGGCCCGTTTCACACGGGGGGGCCCCTTTGGGCCCCCGACCACGAAAAACAGATGGGCGTTACGGGTGAAAAGGGAAATACTCGGTAAAAAAATAGTTTTTCCCCTTGGGTTGGGCGGGGGGCGTTATCTTTTACAGGGTTTTCCGCCGGGTCAAAAGATTTCAAAAAATTTTGTGGTAGTGCGCCAAACCCCCACCAGAAAGGAGCTGTGGGTTACAGCAAGGGTTGGGGAAACAAAATAGAGATAGAAAAGGAAAAAAAGGCCCGCCTTTTCTGCCCAAATTTTTGTGCTTTGGGGGTGCAGTTTCTCTTTGGATATGTTCCCCCACATCCACCCTTTGGGCCCTGGGAAAAACCCAAAATGAAAAATTTTCTAACGATGTACGGGTGTGTCGACAGTTTTTATTTTCGCTTCAGAAAAATAAAAGCTAAAGAAAAAAAGAAGGGCGGCTAAAAAATAGAGGATATAAATTTTCATTTAGTTTTGAAAAAAGATCAAAGAGATGAAACCCCAAAGATAAAAAAAAAATGTTTAGAAAAAGACAAATGGTAAGAGTTGTCTAGTATAGAAAAACCGTGGGGTTTAGAGGTTTTTGAATTTTTCTAGAGCGAAGGGTCTGTGGAAAGGGAAAGGGGGGAAAAGGTGGAAGGGTTGGGGAGAGGCCTGGGCCCCTTTTAAAAACATTTTAAAAAAAGGGCGTAAATAAAAATTTACATGGGGGAAAATTTGGGAGAGGGGGCCCACGATTCGGGGTTTTCAGTCCGGAAACCCTTTTAAAATTTTTTTAAAGGGTGTTTGCAGTTTTGGGGAAGTTTGGGGAAAGGGTTTTTCCCCCCCCCCCCCAATCCTTTGCTCGTTGTTCCCGGTTGGGGGGCCTATGTGGGGGAAATCCCCCCTTTCCCCGGGGAACCTCGGGGGGCCTCGCCCAAAAATTTTGCAGGGTTTTTTCTTCCCCCCTCTTTCCTTTTCCTTCTTTCCCTCCCCCTTTCGGGCCACGAAACTAAAATCTTTTAACTCAATTTCCCCATTTCCCCAAAATTCTTTCCCCGGGGGTTTTTTTAGGGCCCCTTTGTCGGGGTTTTTTCTGTTTTTTTTTGACCTTTGGGGCCTTTTCTGGAAATCCCCAAAAATTCCCTTTATGAAACCAAAAATGTTTTTCAAAACCTAGGGACTTCCCCCCGGGAAGCCCCCCCCTTTATCGCGGGTTTTTGATACGCCGGTAATAAACCTTTAGTTTGTTGACCGGACAGAAAATGTTAAAATAAATAATAAAAAAATAAAAAAAAAAAAAATCATAGCTTTTGGATTTTACAATTTAAAGGAAAAGGATTTTACGTTAACTTGGGCAGAGCAGCTTTTTTTCGGTTCAGCCCCTGTAGGGGGCCAAGGTGAATTTTTGGGGGGCGTAAAACCTTTTGGAAAGGACCCAAAAATATAATAAGATTTCTTATTTGGGCCCATTCTTCTAAAAGGGGGGTGGAGTCCCCCAACTATGGGGGACACTAGTTTTGGGGACATCTAGGGAAAAAAATGAAAAAAATTCAAAATTTTACCCCCACATTTGGGTTGAAAAACATTTTCTAATTTTTCCCTTTTCCCTTTGCACACTTTCTGTCCTAAACCTAAGTTTTTAATTTTTGTGAAATTCTCCAGAAAGATCCCAAGTTTTTATAACCGTTTTTTTTGGGATATTTTTGAGCAATTACCGGTTTCTTGTGGGAAGCGCAAAAACAAAAAACCCCAGCAATCGGGAAATTTTCAAAAGGGGTTTATCGGGGTTTTTTTCAGGATATCTTGGTCCATCAGATGAATTTGGGATTGCAAAAACAGTTTTTACGCGTTTTAAAAGGATAATATATTTATATAAAATTTTAAAATTTTATAATATTATTATATATTTTAATATAAAATATATTTTTTTTTTTTTTTTTTTTTTTTTTTTTTTTTTTTTACTATTCCTTACTTTTTAAAAGGTGGGCGTAAAAGGGTTTAAAAATATAAAAAACCCAGACTTTAGCCCCCTCCTTTTTAAATTTTAAATAAAGGGTTGGGTTTCATATGTTTAAAACCTATTTTTGAAATTTTTTAAGAATTTTTATATATTTTGGAAAATTCCCTTTTTTTTTATTGCCGATCAAAAATAAAAATTAAGGGAAATGGGGTTTGGCCTGGGGGCCCCCGACTCAGTAACTTTTAAAAAATTTATTTTTTTTTTTTTACATCCCATTTTCCTTTAAAAAAAATTTAAATTTAATATTGGGGGGGTAAAAAAGATCAAAAAAATTTGGGACGGTGGGTTTTTGGGTTTTAAAAAGGACCCCCTTCTTTAAGTTAAAAAAACAAGGGGGCCCTCTGCTAGAAAACCCTCCTATGTGACAATAAAAAGAAAATTGCGGTTTCAACAAAAAAATGTAAGATATTTTCGGAATTTTAAAAGGTAAACAGGGGGTAGAAACGCCCCCCCCCTGGGTACTGAAACCCCACCTGGGTTTAAAGGGCAATCGCTTGGCGCAATTTTTTTCTCCAAACACTTTTTTTTTTAAGCCACCCCAAGGGAACAAAAAAATTTTCGCCCCCAAATTTTCCCCCAAATTTTTTCCCAAAAACCTTTTTATCCAAAATTTTTAACACCCCCCCAACGGGTTTTCCCTGCGGTTAGCTTCCACTTTCATTATTTTTATTTTTTTAAAGGCTTCCATGAGATTTTAATCTGTCCCTTTTAAATTTCTTCCGACAGGGGATTTGGTTCGCCTGCTTTCGGACGAAGATTCGCTTTCCGCCTTTCCCTTTCCGGGGGTGGGAAAATATTACTTTATTTTACAAAAGGAAAAATAGTCTTCTTTTCTAAAAAAACAAATTTTTAAAAAAAAAAAACCACCTACTTTTTATGTAAAAATGTGAATAACAAAAAAAAAATTGGCAATAAAAACTATATTGGGGGAAAAACCCTTTAAAATTTTAAAGAAAAAACCAAACATTCGAAAAAAAAAAGTTTTAGCTTTTCCAGAAAAAAAAATGTTGAAAAAAACCAACTCCGAAAAACCCTTTTTGTTTTTCCCACCAAAAATATTCCAAACATAAATTATAATTATATATATATAATATTATAATTTTATATAAAATTATTATTTATTTATATATAAATATATTATAAAAAAATAATTTATATTTATAATAAAAATATAAATAAATAAAAAATAAATATATATATATATATATATATAATATATATATAATATATATATTATATATATATTATTTTTAAAAATGTGTGTGTGTTGTATGTGTGCGTAACAGACTTTTGTGTGTGTGAAAGGTCTTTATAAGTACAGACCGTGGGCGTGTCCTACACCCCTTTTCCCCCTCCCCAGTCTAAAAAGCCCTTTTCCCCCACCGCCTCGCAAACCCCTTTATCGAACGCAGGGTTTGCTGTTTTCCCCCCAGAGGCGGGTCGTGATTTTGTAAACAGCTGAGCAGACGAACAAACACCCGGGATTTTTCCATTATGAATATTTGGATTTTTTAAAAAATTTTATCATTTTTTAGTGTTTTTTTAAACCAGAATGAAAAGTACCACAAATGTTCGTTTCAAGAAAATTTACGATACCCCCAAACATTGCGAAAGGGCAGGCCTATTTGGGAAAATAAATCGGTCATTGGTGACCTGACGAAAACAAAGATAATAATGACCCCATTACTGAGAACGGAAGTAAAAAGTGCACTGAAAGCTTTGCAAGAACACCCTCAGGGCATTGTTTGGAACGTAGCCTTTACTTAATCGGGGGTGAGGGGTATAGGCCTATTTTCCCAGAGTTTTACCAGGGGTAGGGGTATGGGCCTATTTTCCGGGGTAAAACCCCCCCAAACGCCAAAAAAGCGTGGATCTCAAGCACCCCAAAGGAGAGGATTTCTATGATTCCCCAGTTTAGCCAAAGGTACGCAATCTCAGGTAAAACCTTAGGGTTGATTGGGGTTTTGGGTTTTTTAGTGTACTGAAATTTTGTTTTTTTGAATTATTGGAAGTTCCCACCCCATAAGTTTTAAATCTTGGCAAAAAAGAAAAATTATATAGTGTTTTCGGGGGAGTTTATGAAGAATTTTTACTATTAACACTTCATAGAAGTTCAGAATCCCTTGCATACAGATCATGACAGTATGGAATTGATGGGTTCCTTTTAATCTATACAAATATGTTATAAATTGTCATCAATAACCCACCCTTGATACCCAAAAATAAAAAAGATATATAATATGTACTATTAAAAAGATAGCACAAAATAATCCCTGTATCTCAATGCAGGGGGGGGCAAATCTCTCATCATCATCATCATTGTGAATTTTAAAATGATAATTTGATAGAAATTATTTTATATTTAATTTATATATTGATTTTTTTTCTTATAGTTATGCTATTGATTATGATAATAGTACAGTTTTTTAAAATTGCTTTTGTTTGTCTTTTTTATACAATTATATCAAATATTAATTTCTTTATAGATTTTAAACAAATGTTTAGTTTTTTAAAGAATTAAAATTTTTAGTCAAATCCCGAATGATATATCAGATGGTAAGTTTTCTTAGCTATCATTTACAGGTCATAAAAACCCTAGATTATAGTTAGGCCCTTCTTTATTACCTTAATTTATTGCAGGAAAAGAACCTACTACAAACTCTCCAAGACGTATCACCCGACCATTTTATAGAGGGACTAAAGATCTGCCCTTAAAAATTTCGAGAGATCACAGAACCCTAGAGACTTGGGCAACCTCAAGAGGCGGGAGTTGAAAAAGGGCCCTCAAAACATGAACTTGCGGGTCGCCAGCGAAGCAAAGAAATTCCTCCAAGTTCTAGGTCCGGAGAAAAGCGGGGAAAGCCCCAACCAACGGGACGGACACCAATATTACTTCGACGAGTGTCTAAACCCCATTATAAAAAGCAGCTTTGCACGCAGAGAGAATGCAAGGAGCGCTATGAGAGGTTCAAAGGGCACGGACAGAATTGTGGGGAAAAAAAAATCTAAATCTGTTTTCTATATCAATTTGTGGCCATAGTGCCTTTTGTTAAAAATTTTTCCCACTCCATTCATGAAAAAGTGAAAGAAAAAGGAAAATTTTTTTTGTTTTATGTTGACCTAATTTGAATCTAAAAAAAATGGAGTTTAGATATGAAAAGTTTGTACAAAAAAATTTACAAGAAAAAATTTGATTGCGTCAGAAATTTTTTTAACCGGAACTTATAATGGTATAAAAAATGGGGAGAATTTTTATCAAATTTTATTTTATATCCCTTCAGGAATAAAATGCAAAATTTTTCTGGCTACTTGTAAATATATAAAAGGTTTTAAATACTCTGAAATGTACTAAAAAATAAACAAGCATAATTATTTTTTTTTCCCTTGACAAAGCATTTAATTTTTTTCTTTTTTCTTTTAATTTTTAGAGAAATTTTAACAAGTTTTTTTCACCTCTGAATTAATATATTGATTTCACCTAAGAAAAATAAAAAAGACAGAAGGAAGTTTAAAAAAAAAGACAAAAAAATAAAAAATTTTTTTGAATTTCTTTGTCATATCTGAAATAATTTTACATTAATAACCTTTATGCAGATTTACTATATCCGCTTTTTAATTCTTTTATTTTATAAATTTGAATAAGTAGTTCCATGACAGGTCATAGCAAAAAATTTTTAATGCACTGTTGTAAGATGTATGAATCCTTGTTTTCTCAAGGCATATCTGGAGAACAGAGAGCGCTTGAATACATTCTCTGAAAAAGATTAGGTTTTCATGTTTTTTTCAGAAGCATATTTTTTAAAAATTTTGGTAAGTAATACGAATATTCCTTTCAGAACTGTTTGATGATGATAAGATTTCTAAGAAGTCTACAAGATCATTAAATCAAAGGGGGGAATTTAAATTTTTGGTACTTGAATATAAATCTTGAAACATCATTGTAAAATTTTAAAAATGTTTGTTCTTCGTTAAAAAAAAAAAGATAAACCATGTAAAAAATTTAGAAGTTTTAAAAAAAACCCCTAAGCTATAAGCACTGTTGAAAAGAAAAGCTAGAAAAAGTAATCCCAGGGGGAAATAAATATTCAAGGAAAGGAAAACGGGAATTGAAAAAAATAGCAATCAAAGTTAAAAGAAATTTTAAATAAAAATAGCTTAATTTACGGAAAATCTTAAACATAAAAAGGTCTAATGAGAGTTTGACAACAGTCGAGTGAAGTCTACCCAGAGAACTGAATTGATAGACAACAAGTGACACACTGTGCATGCATAAAACAGAATAGAAACAGAGAACATGCCACACACTGCGCACCACACGCACACGCACACACTTAAATTTTTTAGCCAACTTCAATTTCAAAACAACACACAAAAGCCCAAAAAAAAAAGAAAGAAAAGTAAATCACAAAGCCCTCCAAATAACTCACGGTATTTTGGAAAATCATAGTCTTCTTTTTCTTTTTTTCTTTTTCTCTTTTTTTAAAAACTATGGCCCAAAAAGCTTTTTCACCAAAAAAGTCAAGACTGTACTCCACTTACTTTACTGATCAAAGAAAAATTACTCATTTGGGTGATACTTTGAAAGCACCAAAGTTATTTAGGGAGTTCAGTCAAAAACACCCCAAATTCCCAAAGCAGCTTTACCTCAAAGAGAAAGCCCAAATAGAATTACCGGATTCTCCTGTTCCTTATCCCTTGAATTTTTGGGGGTATTTTTAAAAATTTTTCCCAAACAATTATCATATTCTTAAAAAATAATTGATGCAAGGGGTTGGGAAAATGTCTGTCTAAAAAAAAATAAAGCCAAACCTGATGACACTGCATGCATACCGTACCAAAGGGTTAAAATACAGAAAGAAATCAAAAAAATCTGGCGAAACACAAGGAAAAAAAATTATATGACCTTCGGATAATAAAAGAGTGACAAACAAAAAATAAAGGGGATAGATCCCATTCACCCAAACATCATGTTTACTACTGACTTTACATTGACTTACATTTTTAAATTAAACCCTAAATCCCGATTTGGGCTACCATTTTCATTCACCAGAAAAATAAGAAGGGGAAAAAAGGGACATTTAGATTTGGGGAAAATACAAGGTTGGTGAAGAAAGTACAGAAATGAATAAAAAATATATGTTGAAACACACATTTCTAATTTTTTTTGCTAATTTTTTTCTTTCTTTTTATCTGCATTTTAAAATAATAAGTTGCAAAAGAATTTTCAAAATAGTATGCTTACAATAATGGTTCTAAGAAATTTATTTTTCACTTACGATTAAATATCTGGTAAGTAAAGAGTATTGGAAAAAAAAAAAGATGCTTAACTCAGTTATTGTATTTTAAAAATGGAATACACATAAAAAGTACTTTTAAAAAAAATTTTTATTGGATAAAATATAAGAATTGCTATTTCCCCGATGGTCATGGTAATTTGGCAAAATCTGGCTTAATGGTTTTTTAACTGGAAAAGTTCCATTTTTTTCCTGTATATGCACACATGCACTAATATAAGACTCAAACACTGATACCAAAAATGGCAATTTCCTTTTATGGAAAAAATATTTACCGTAAAAGGGAAAAAAAAGGGGAAAAAAAATCAATCCATTTAAAATTCAAAAACAACAAAAAACAGACACAATCTAGATACATACATACACAGCACACACATTTATGTGCATATGTATATATGTATATTTATTATATATATATATATATATATATATATAAAATATTTTATATTATATATATTTTTATATTTATATTTTTAATATATTATAATAATATTATATATATTTAATATATATATTATATATTTATATATAATTTATATTATTTATTATATTTATGATTTTTATATATTTTTTTTAATATTTTTTATTAATCCTATATATATAATTAAATATGTATTTTAGGTTTAATTTAACTTTACAAAAACAAATGAATTTTTTATTTTTAAAAGTAAAAAATTTTTTGTTTAATATTTTTTAAAATAATCCATATAAGAAAATTTTAAAAAAAGGGATTGGGTTGGGTTTTAAAATTTTTAATTTTGAAAAAAAATTATTTTTAATATAAACTCCCAAAATTTTAAACCAAAAAGGGAATTAAGAATTTAAACTAAATGAAAAAAAAAAAAAAAAAAGTTTTTCTCTGTTTAAAGAAACCAATAAACAAAATTTCCCTTTTTTTATTTTATCCAAACATATGAAAAAAAGGGGGGAAGGGGGGAGGAAAAAAAAAAAAAAAAAGGGTTTCCCCAAAAAGGGATTCAGGGGTTTAGGGGGATGGGGGCTGCCCGGACCCTCCCCCCCAGCTGGTGGGGTTTGGGAGGGTAGGGCGTGAGGGGCTGTTGCTTGTTGCAGGATTCGAAAATTTTCTCAATTAATGCGGCGCAAGGGGCGGCTTTTCTTGGTGGGGAAACTCTGACAGGAAATCTTTATTTCCCCCTCCTTGCCCGGAAGACCCAAGATTCTGGGCAAAGAAGATATGGCTTTTTTAGGTCAAATTATTTTAGATAGCATGCAAGTATCTAAAACAAATAGTGAAAAAACAAACTAATCAAAAGTAAAATAAATAAAAAAAAAGATAATGAAAAAACACATGAATTATTATAAAAGTTACAACAGCAAACTCCACAAAAGGATAAAACAACAAATCATGCCACTATCGAAAAAATTCAGGAATCTTAAGGAATGAAGAATACAAGCTAAACCCTAAAAAAACTTTTATAATACACATACACATAGTTCCTATTGGCAACAAAATGTATATATGGCTCCAGAAAAAACAAAAAAATCCCAGAATATACAATAATGAATTTTTTTGTCAACCTCAGTTTCCTCTTCCCCCTATGACACTGTTGTAGCAGACCCGGAGTTGTCCGAAACTCCCCACCGATGCATCTGAAGGGGAAAAATAATACCTTAGTGCAAAAACCCATAAATTAAAAAAAAATAAAAAATAATCATATTTGATAACAATAAAAAAAATCAAAAACAAAAAATTAATATAATAAAACTAAAAAAAAACAAAATAATAAAACACGACACACACCACACAACCCTTATATATATTGTATATATATTATATATATATATATTATATATAAAATTATATTATATATATATATAGAGTATGTAAATCAAAAGCATTTGTGGTGTGGGGTGTGGTGGGTGTGTGTGTGTTGTGGTGTGGTGTGTGTGTGGTGTGTTTGTGGGTGGTGTGTGTGTGTGTGTGTGTGTTGTGGTGTGTGTCTGTGTGTGTGTGTGGGTGTTTTGGTGCGTGAGTGTGTGAGTGTGTGGCGTGTGTGGTGTTTTAATATATATATACTGTATACAACATACATGCAGTATACATGCATACATACATGCAAAACATACATACTACAAAAAAACTACATCCACTGCAACACAACACCACACACACACAACACACACACCACACAACCACCAAAACCACACACAAACACAAATTATATATATTATTATATTTTTTTTTGTTGTGTTTGTGTGGGGGTTGTGTGTTGTGTGTGGGGGTGTGTGTGTGTTGTGTGTGTGTGTGTGTATTGGGTGCGTTGGAATTTGCGTGAAATTATATATTATATATATTTATTAAATATATTATTAATATATATAATATATTTTAAAATGTATCAGCATTATACATGAAATACATGCATACACACACACACCACACACACACACCACACACACACAACACACACACACACAAACACACACCCCAAAAAAAAAAAATAACCGACATGAAATATAAAAAAATTAGAAAAAAAATGAAGTCAAATAAACCTGAAAAAACCAAATGATAACTAAAATAATAAGAAAATGGCAAAAGATGTTCTCCCCCAGTCCTTGGGAAACGAAAGGTGCAGGGCCCGAGGGGTGGCATTTGTAAAAAAACGGGAACGAGAGCCACACGGAACGTAACTCCCTCGCCCTCTCGCCCTATAGGGCTCAGGAAAACCACGATATGGAAGAAGAGTCGAAAAAAAAAGCAAAGGCAAGAAGGGGGCCCAAACACGACAGCGGGGCCCCGATTGGAAAAAGTGACGATTATGCGGAGGAAAAGGAGATCAAATCCAACGCGAACTTCATGCGGTCATCAAAGACGTGAAGAAACAGGATGAAAACAAAAGAGAGAGGATTTTTTAAGTTTGGGAATTATTTCTGCTTTTTAAAGTTTATTTTTTTTTTATGTGTGGTTTTCTAGTCCCTGTCGGGTGATATGTTATTATTTTGGACTTAATTTTAAAGGAATTATTTTTGGAATTGTAAAATTTTAAGGAAAAACCTATATTTTCCCTTTACGATATTCTTTGAATTAAGACTTTTCCAATTTTACAGGTTGGATGAATACAAATTTTAGTGTTGTGTTTTTCGCTTTTTTTACCCATATGAATGAGTTTTTCTCCCCAAAAGATAAATTTTCAGATGAAAACCCCCAATATCATCACTCCACATTCATATTTTGGGGAAATAATATACTGAAAAAAGTTAAGTCTTCCTCAGCTAGGTAAAATAACCCCATTTAAAACCCTTTTAATCTTTCGGAAAGGACTCCCCCAACTAGGGGAAATGAAAATAATATTCTGTA
>NC_051396.1:12602378-12642011 GCF_015228065.2 Penaeus monodon | reverse complement strand
AAAGGGGAAATTGGAAAAATAAAAAAAAAAAAAAAAAAAAAAAAAAAAAAAAAAAAAAAATTTTTTTTTTTTTTTTTTTTTATTGATAAATAAAAATATAAAAAAACAAAAAATAGATTTTGAAAAAGAGATAGCTATAAAAGAGATATATTTGATAAAATTAAAAAAATAAATTTAAGTAAAAAAAGGAAAAATATGAATATTATATGATTAATATAATAAAATATTAGAGATTGAATTTTATATAAGATTTTTAAGAATATAGAAAATATTAAATTTAAATAATTAATTTATAGACTAGATAAAATTTATATATATATTATATTAATATAATAATAGAGCGGGATATATAATATATATGAATAGAGAGATATATATATATAATATAATATAAAAGGATAGAGATAGAAAGATAATTATAGTATTTTAAGAATTCAAAAGAATATATATAGAATATATATAACATATTAAAATAAATATATAGAGTATATATATAGATATAGAGAATTTTATATAGATATTAGAGATAGTGATATATATATATATATAGATATTACTTAGATAGATATATAATTATATACTATATAACATTATTAATATATATATATAAGAGAGATAGTATATTATAATATATATTATTTAAAATATATATATATATATATATATCTATATAGTATAAATGTAGATATTATAAATTATATATATTATATATATTATGTATATATATAATATATATATATATATATAATATAAATTTATATATAATAAAAATATATTAATATATATTATATATATATATATATATATAGATATTATAATATAATATATATATATTATATAATATATATATATATTTTATATATATTATATTATATTATATATATATTTATATTACTTTTATATATATATTATATTTTTTATATATTATTATATATTTTTTATATATTTTTTTAATATATATATATATTATTCTATATATATATATATATAATTATATATATATATATTTATATTTATATATTATATATATATATTTTTATATATATATATATATATATATTATATTTTATTTTTATTTATATATATATATATAATTTATATATATTATTATTTATTATTATTTTAATCAACAAATATTAGCATATATACATATACACATATATAAAACAGCATTCACCTGTTTCAATGAGATATGAATTTCCAATACACCTAACATGCTGAAGCAAATGGCAAAACACAAAACTCCAGTAAGTCTCTGGAATGCATCCTAGTCATCAATTATAAAATTAAATAAGCATGATGCCTCCATTAAATCATTATTGAATTAATGATACCATAAATTCCTAGAAATTTCCAGTAAAAAATATTGAATGTCCAGAGTCAAATTCTTTTATCACTGAAGAAATATGTGTGGACAGCCTAATTACCGTTCTTTACATACTCATCTACTTTGCTAGCTAGTGGACATACCTCTTGCCATGCTGATCCCTTCAATGAAAGGAAATAAAAGCATTTCATGTCCTAACATTTCCATACTCCCCTTGGCTTCTATTGTTAAAGACATACAGACCATATTAGTTGGGGAAAAAAATATTAGTTGAATAAGTTAGTCTGCTAGTAATCCTTTCCATTAATACTACACGCACCATGTATAACTAGAGCCCAAATTTTGCAGTAAAAGGAAATGAAATGAATACTGTAAACATATTTGATGAGAAAAGACAGCAGATTATTATCAAAAGGTCAATATAATGCTTATGGAATGTTCCTTCCCCTTTTTAAAAGCCTTAAAACACACTTGATACTGGATGTATCTTAATAAAAATCTAATTCTCTTCTGCAACCGCTACATGACGATACATTCAGAGAATTCATCATTCATTACTATTTTTCATTCATATCTTCTTTGCTTACTAGTCTTGGAACTCATTAACTGCTTTGCTTTGTTGTTAAAAAAAAAAAAAAAACATTCAACAGGATACAGTTCAATTGACTCCTATTTTAAAATATTGCACTATCTAAAAAAAATATGGGAATGATCTCAAACAGAAAAAAATATAAAGCCATGTGGCCATTTTTTCAATCTTTTAAATATTTTCTTTAGATCAGACTTCCCTAATGCTATTATCAAAAGTTATGTATCAATAGGTATGGAAGATTATAAAAAAAAAATCTCCCTTGAAGTTAAAGAACCATTATAAATATTATCAAAATAATTTCCTATTAACATGCTTCATCTAAACTATTCATCACTAGCAAATCTTGATGCAGAAGAGCATACAGAACCTAGGGTTTCCTCTGCCCATTATTATTCAGAAAAAAATCATTCAGATCATATTCAATCAATACAAGGTAAATTTTGCAAGCTTTTTTTGTGCTATGGCAAGGTCCTTGGGAATTTGATACAGGTGAAACTGGCTGACTTTGGGGTAGGGCTAGAAAATGCAAAATGCCATATCATGTGGGTGTTAAGGCTGAGGACAAGGACAAAGTTGATAGAATGTAAATGCTTGAGGTTAAATATATAAATAATGAGCCCAGAAAAAGGATACTGTCAACCTTCTTGTTGTCGGTGGGCTCCATGCCTGGCAGAGCAGCAGCGACTCGCCGGAACAGCTGCAGGGTAGATGTGTATTTAGGGCCAAGTCCAGTATATGACTGATGTATTGATTACACTTAAAAATTCACTATTTGGAGACAGAAATTATAGTTAACTTCTCTTTTTATTTAAATATAAATAATTATTTTGAAAGGGAGAAAATCTTGCAAGAACTGAAATTAGATCTCTAAAGGTGATTTTCACAAGATTCCACTCAGATAAGATAAGCAATGCATAAAAGTAACCGAGACAACAAGAAATACTAAATCAAAACCAGGACTTATCTATGATAACTTGTATCACAAACATGAAAATAACTCCCTCTACCTGTACAACTTATATTCCTAATAGCACTAAAATCCCACAATAAAACAAATAGAATGTATTCCATCTTACCTGCTTCACGTTGTATCCTGCTTTCGCACTAGTCTCGATGAACATAACATTAAGCTCCTTTGCTTTTCGTTCGCCTTCCTCCGTGGAGACCTGTAAGGGCAAATATAAGGAGTCAGTCAGTTGAGAAAATGAAAGATGAACCAGCATTTGAAAGATCTGCTAATTCTGTTCTGCCTTGTTCTATAATTGTGATACAGCAATGAATAATGAAAATCAACCCATACTTAAAGACCCATGCTCAACGTGACCTTGCATAATCCAATGCTAAAATATATCCCACATTCAGGAGAATCCAAAGTACAGTTTTCTTTATTTTCATAATCAAGTGCAAATTTGGGTATACTTAAAAGGGAGGAATTTTGATTCATATGCTGCAAACTGGAGGGAGATGGAGATGGAGAGGGATAGGGAGGAGGAGGAGGAGGGGGGGAGGAGGAGGGGGAGGGGGGAGGGGGGAGGGGGGAGGGGGGAGGGGGAGAGGGAGAGAGAGAGAGAGAGAGAGAGAGAGAGAGAGAGAGAGAGAGAGAGAGAGAGAGAGAGAGAGAGAGAGAGAGAGAGAGAGAGAGAGAGAGAGAGAGAGAATTGTTCATTACTTTCCTTACCTGTCTCTTATCTGACAAATCAGTCTTATTGCCTACAAGCATGATGATTACATCACTTCCTCGCTCTGTTCGCACATCATCTATCCATTTAGAGGTTTGGTGGAAGGAATTTGCATCTGGAAAAGAACAAATGCAAGTAAGGATATGTTACTAATTTGCGTATGAGATAGAAGAAGAAAAAAAAAAACATATCTAACATATTGCACAAAAAGGCAGGATAATCAAATGCAATGCAAATATAAAACAAACATGAACAGGTAACACTAATGCACTCACTTGTTATATCATACACAACAACAGCTACTGTAGAATCTCGGATATACGAGGGAATAAGGCTGCGGAACCTCTCTTGGCCTGCAGTATCCCAGAGCTGGAGCCGTACCTGTAGGGAAGGCATGGACCTAAGTGACTATTTTGTGAGAACAATTTAATCATATAAATCATTTCAAAATTATGTTAATGATGTCAATAATTCTCTACCCCTACAAATAAGCTTTTGAGGGTTATAATGCCCAAACTTAACTCTCTGTGATGCAAGTGTGTGTGATGTGATTTGTGTACGTACAAGTGCTTGACTATGCACAAAAAAAAAGTGATTTTCATGGAAGGCATAAAGAATGTAATGGAACTACAATCACTTTCACCTAGTAATTGTGTGTGAAGTTGTTTTGAGCATGACATCATGCTTCCAGAGGCGATGGTAGGCCTTCATCATAAATAGTTTTGAGAGCGTGTTAGCCTGCATTTTATACAAAGTTATGTATAACATTATATATATATATATATATATATATATATATATATATATATATATATATATATATAAATTGCATAACATGGAAACTTTTGGAGACATTTTACAGTGCTAATATCTTTGTGTGTTAATTGCAGTTCAATGGACCACTGAAGCTCATGGAATGTCATAAGCCATAAAATCGATTAGAAAGTAAATTATTACAAAAGAAAATAAAAATTGCATCAACTGACATTTTCCTATTTACATGAGAGGATATACAGACCCGACTCCAATAAGAAAATGGAAAAAAGGGGAAAAATTATATTCCCCCTAAAGGAAAACGAAAACAGTCACAGTAAAATCATTTTTCGATAATTCCGCATCAGTCCATCTTGGTTTTTATGCCCATGGGTGGGTTGGTTGCGGCACATCAATAGTTATGGCTGCCGCTGCAATGCTTACTATCGGAAAGTAGGGTGCGGTGAGTGTGGCAATAACGGCAACAATTAGTGGGGATGCTCTTGGCGGCGCAGTGGTGACAGCAGCAGCGGCGATAAAGAGAAGGCGAGATGTGGGGGATTGTACAGGAGGACTCACTTGCGGCGAGGCCGGTGGACAGTGGTTGGTTGAGGCGAGACGCGAGGATGCATGACACGGAATGCAGTGTGATTACGGTAATGGGGTATTATGTCATCCCTTGATGGAAACGGTATGGTGTGTGATGACTAATAAAGCACCGGGTACTTGGTAAGGTGTGATAAAGAGTAGCGGAGCTGAAATAAAGGCACTGTATTTAAGTTAAGAACAGCGGCGGTAAATTGTAATGAGATAAATATGTGCGTGATGAACAGCAGCGAAGTCGGGGCGATGAACTCCTCGTGGCGTGACTGTGACGCGAGCCCCGTCGGAGGGGAAGAGGCGGCCTGTGGATGATGGCGGAGGCGGCGGCGGCAGAGGTGGGTAAGACACGCGCCGGGGATCATGTTGAATAAAATAAAAGCAACTCCTTTGGGGAGGCGCCCTAATCTAATTACGGAAGCCTCGAAGGGGAAACCTGAGGGGAAAACTACCTACCGCTCGCCCGGGGAAACAGCTCTCGCGCCCTGCTGACCTGTACCCACCCCCCTCCCACACTACCCTCCCCAAGGCTGCTTTTACTGCTCGTTTTCCCTGGCGAACCGACCCTGCTTTACGTGTTGATCCTGTTTCTCCCTTTTCTTTCCTTGGCTCTACATCTCCGGGTTTGTCTACGTTGCCTTTAATATGAACGTGAGGTCGCGTTCGTGTCCTTTATACCCATCCACTGACTAACCTTTTGACATCCTCCTACCCCATCCTTCCTCTCCATCGTACCTATCAATTCCAGCAGAAATCTAGCTTTTGACCAACATCTATCTTCCACCTTCATCCCCTAAACGTCAACTTCAATGCAATCCCCCATCCATCCGGCGGCCAGGCCTCACCCGCTCCCCGATGGCCGCTCAATTTCACCCAAATGCTCGCCCAACTCCTAAGCCTTCGATAACCTTTCAGGTATTCTGAAACGTACTTCATATACATACTAAAAGAAACACAATATCTATATTTCTATCTATAGATAATCTATCAATCAATATGTATGTAATTCTAAGATGATGAAGAAAATAAAGACAATATTAATAAAAGAGAAGAAAAGTTGAGCGGGAGAGGGAGGACAGGCGTGGCGCAGGATGAGAGAAAACCGAAAGAGAAACTGCAAAAGATAGCAGATAAAAGGGGAGACAGAGCGACAGAGAAGACCGAGGTATAAAGAGGAGGGGGATAAAGAGCAGAAAACAGACCTCAAAAGAGGAAAAGAGGAAGCAGGAAGAGAGAAGTGAATCTACAGCAGAGACACGCCACTAAACCTACATCGATCTCGCCGGGGATATATTACTGCTGCGAACAAGTCATCGTCTGTCCCACGCTTGCTACACGCTCTGCACTCGCGAAGGAGGATCACGATAGGACGAAGAAGAGGAGAAGAAGAGAGAGAGAGAGATAGATACGAGAGAGAGAGAGAGAGGAGAGGAGAGAGAGAGAGAGAGAGAGAGAAGGAGAGAGAGAAGAGAAGAGAGAGAAGAGAGGGAAGAGAGAAAGAGAGGAAGAAGAAGAAGAGAGAAGAGAGAAGAGAGAGAAAGAAGGAAAGAGAGAGAAAAGAGAAAGAAGAGAAAGAAGAGAAGAGAGAAAGAGAGAGAGAGAGAGAAGAGAGAGAAAGAGAGAAAGAGAGAGAGAGAGAAGAAAGTGTAACCAAAGTAACCAATTAAGTAATCTGTCCACTAAGTTCCATCCCACCGCTGCCACCATAGGTAATGTTTTGATTGCAAGTTCTGGCATGGTGTGGACTGGTTAGCTAGTCCAGCGAGAGAAGTGTCAGGCTCGGAATACCCAACAGGAGGGTGTTGTGGCCAATGTTAAGTTTATTTATGGTAATTTCAACAAGCTACTGAGAAGATGTAAAGAGTCCATAACCAGAGGGTGTAAACTTTTTCTTCAGGTTTATTGTACTAAGGATGATAGCCTTTTACAGTGTGTGTGTGTGTGTGTGTGTGTGTGTGTGTGTGTGTGTGTGTGTGTGTGTGTGTGTGTGTGTGTGTGTGTGTGTGTGCAACAATATCTTAGTGGTTGAGAACTGGCTTTACAACTACAACTGCAATGCCCATCGACTTGTTCCCAGTAGGCTCATCCATGAGTGCTGGCATCAGGTGTAATCAAAGTTTGGACGGTAAGGCCAACCTTGCCTTCATCCATGGTCCTCTATGGATATGTCTACGTCCACCTGAATGAATTCGACTTCACACACACACACACACACACACACACACACACACACACACACACACACACTCTCTCTCTCTCTCTCTCTCTCTCTCTCTTTCTCGTAACCAACCCCTACTACACGTCTGTATACACAGCTGTTCAACACTACAAGTCCTTTCATACTCTTACCTGGCCCTATTCATGAATGCCCTCCCGATTGATACTCGTCAAACATCCCTCTCTTGCCAACTTTTCTGTGCGAAAGATGGGCTGGGGAAATGTGACCCCTTTTTTGGAGAGAGGGGGGGGGGGGGATTCTCCTCTCATGGGAAAGCTTTCGGGAAAGGCACAGGTGCAGAGGGCGTTTGCTCGGCCGCGGTGCCTTACGTGTTTACTATACTTCTGGGTCGAAAATGCCAAGGCGTGCTGGTGGGGTTCACATTCGTGTGCGACCAGCGTCGCGTTGCAGGCTGATTCCCTTCAATTCTCGTCGATTCTATTTCCTTTCTCTTTTCCTCTTTTCTGCTCTCCCTCCCACCCACTCTTCTTTCTTTCTCTCCCCTTCCCCGCATTTTCTGTCCCCTTCCCTTCCATCTTCCTCTCCTTTTATTTCCTCCACCCCATTCTCTCTCTGTTATCCTCTTTCTCCTCCTCCCCTGTCGCCCACTTCCTCCTCCGTCCCCTCGTTCCAGTCCGCTTTGTGAGCTCTCTTCCTATTGGTGCACCGGCTTAGAACCACTCCCAGTCTGTCTTTCTCTTTCTCTCTTTATCGTGATTCAGTCTCTTTCAGACGTCCCTCATTCATTTTTGTTTGGGCTGAGCGTGCTCTTCCCCCTTTTCTTCTTCCCCGCTATGGTTCCTTGTTTCCTCTCTTCCAATAAACGTCCTAAACGTCTCCATCGCTAATAGTGCATCCTATTTTAATGTTGTTCTTGCAAACACTTACCATACTTTCTTTGTTGCCACCCGTTCTTTCTCCTCCACTCTACTAAATCATTCCCTCTCTCCCTCCTTATCTCGTCCCTGGTCGCTTCGTCCCTCTATCTTGTCAGTCCGTAACATGCATAGTGTTTTGTAGTACTATGATTGTAATACAAGAACTCCGTAAGAACAGGGTGTGAGAGGTTAGACTAGCTCAGCGAAGGTGGGCAATAAAATAATTTAGTCAATTACATTTGTTACAATGGTTATTCTTATGTTTGGTGTGACAGGCTGTCTGTTTGCTTCTAAATTACCCCCTGTGTGCAAGGAATGGCCGGGGTTACCATCCACCGGCGGCGTGGGACTTGAGCGCAGGTCAGCATGATTGCTCGACGAGAACGCTACCACTATGCCACACAGCAAGTAGCTGGGTAGGTCAGGTAGGGCAAACTGTATCACCCGGGGGTGTTCGCTGCTCAACACCAGCAAAGTTTTCTTCAGCTGCGATCACCTAAAATCCATTTTCGTTTTGTCAAGGTGAAGAATACACTTGACAAGTTATAACAGGGTGACAGACTGGTGGTGACAATTAGTACTAATAACTAATATGCAATAGTGTTATTCGGATATGGTGCATTCGGCTATTCAGTCATTTTTTAAGGTAAGTTCTCTCGAGTGGCGCATTTAAGGATGTTTTACATTTGGCGAATTTTTAAATTGGATTTGGTGGCAGTGAAGGGACGGCGCGTACTTTGAGGCGAGACCTGCCGTCCTGGACACAGTTCATACAGAAGTGGTGCTCAGGCGATAATGACATTTACAAAATCGGTATGTGTATATATATGTGTGTGTGTGTGTGTGTGTGTGTGTGCGCGAGTGTGTGTGTGTGTGTGTGTGTGTGCGAGTGTGTGTGTGTGTATACACACACATTTTAATAACACACACACACACACACACACACACACACATGTGTATGTATATGTACTTACATATAAAACACCTGCACAAGCAAGCACGCACGCACGCGCACACACGTGTATGTATATGAAGAACATAGAATCGCTTAAAACGGTCAAGTGTTGAATCTGTGACTTTCGATCGGTTAAACGAATAAAAAATATCTATCACGTGTTTCCTTGACAACCCGCCACAACGTGTCATACCTGTAATTTTCATAAGATACCTGTTGAATGCGATAAAATAAAATAAGAAAAAAGGTATTACAGGCGCGGGAAATCTGTGGTGACGTCACGGTATATAAACGCGGAATACTTGCTTGACGTCATGCGTACAAAACTGTCAAGGTGATCCGTCCACTATTCAGCGCCTTTCAATAATTTCACGGTACGGTGATGAGGCCAGCGTACCTTCACAGATACCGAAAATACAATTACCCCGCGGTCTCCAGGCATGAGTCATTTTGGAAGCCTACGAAATCTAAGTCGAATATTGGGTGCTATTAATGTTCAAACGATTGGGAAGAGTAAAAGAATATATATTATTTCGATTCTGCCTTTGCTTTTTCCCGGTTGAAAAGGGTAACTTGAGATAAACCTACATCAATCTGCCAGAATTTTCACACACAATGCGCTCGGACATTTCCTGTGATAATTAGCACTCAGTTAAAAGAGCAACTGTTATCCGCACAACAATAATACGTGAATTAACAGATAATTAAGAGTAAAATGGATATACTAATCGTTGAAAGACTTTGGCCATGGTAATTATTAAGGTTATCAGCAGTGTTCTTCTCTCTCTCTCTCTCTCTCTCTCTCTCTCTCTCTCTCTCTCTCTCTCTCTCTCTCTCTCTCTCTCTCTCTCTTTTTTTTTTTTTTTTTTTTGGGGGGGGGAGTATTATCAGCATACTAAAATACTCATTTAAAATACCTAATCATACAAAAGTTCGAATACAGACTGTGTTCTGCATTTATAGATACAAATTAAGTCAACTTCACTTGTACTCAAAACACGTACACTATTAGCTTTCACGACTGCGTGTGTGTGCGCGCGTATGTGTGTGTGTGTGTGTGTGTGTGTGTGTTGTGTGTGTGTGGGTGTGTGTGTGTGTGTGCGTGGGTGTGTGTGTGTGGTGTGTGTGTGTGTGTGTGGTGGTGTGGTGTGTGTGTGCGTGCTTGGTGTGTGTGTGCGTGCGTGGTGTGTGTGCGTGTGGGTGCGTTGGTTGTGCGTGGGGTGTGGGTGGGTGTGGTGGTGTGTGCGTGGTGTGTGCGTGTTGTTGTGTGGTGGTGGGTGTGTGTGGTGGTGGTGTGTGGTGTGCGTGGGTGTGCGTGGGTGTGTGCGTGGATGGGGTGTCGTGGGTTGTTCTGGGTGTGTGTGTGCGTGGGTGGTGCGCTGGTGTGTCGTCTGTGGCGTGATGTGTGTGCGTGGTGTGTGTGTGCGTGGGTGTGTGCGTGCGCGCGTGTGCGCGTGTGCGTGCGTTTGTTTGTCCATGTGTTTACGTGTGCGTGCAACCAGTGTGTCCGTCAATGTGCACCCAGCATCGACTAATACCTTCTCACACCTCATTTGGCATCGACGCCATTAGAAGAAAAGCAAAACAGAGCTAAGGTACGTACCGTTCTATCTTCGAGATACATAGTTTTGGACAGGAAGTCGATGCCGATGGTCGCCTGAAAGGAGAAGGAAAATATTCGTCAGTAAAACATAAAACCACATCCATAAAATGCTCAATGTTCTCGTCCATACATACGAGAAAATACACCCAAGATTACGACACAACTAGAATGGAAGGAGAGAGGCGAATAAGAAGGATGGGGAAGAGAAGAATGAAAAGGAGGAGGATGAGAAAGGGAGGATAAAAAGAGGAAGAGAGAGAAGAGGAGACAGAGAGACGTCGCAGAGGGAAAGAGGCTAAAAGAGAGCGAGTCAGACAGCAACAGGGAGGGGGAGGTCCAGGGAAGGGGGACGGAGGGGTGGAGGGAGGGGAGGGGAAGGCAGGCGGCAAGCGAGATCGATCGAATGCTTTCCAATGTTGCAACAATCTATAAAATGCTTGTAAAGAGGGTGGGGAGGAGGAAAGGCAATAGAGGCTGAAATGTCCAGCAGAAAACACACAAATGGTAAGACACTGGGATATAGTAACCGAATAAACAAACAGACAAATGTATAGATAAGTAAGCGGGGTAACTAAAGGGGACTGAAGTGGCACGCGAGGTATCCAAATCCCTCTCACCTCCCCGGCATCCTGCACCCCCCCCCCCGCCACGCATCACTCCTTGGCCTCATCCTTCCTCGTCCAACTTTTGACCCCTCCCCCCCCACCACACCGCCCTCCTTTAGGCACTCGACGCTCTCTACAAGCCACCATCTCCAATGCATATCTTGTTAGAATGAAAACTTATCTCCCCCCACCCCCTCCCCCCTCTTCTCCAGCATTTTTCCTCCCCATCCTCTTTCAAATTCCAAGTCCCTGTCCCCTATCCCCCCCCACCACTCTTTCTTCCTCTCCCCCTCCTTCCTCCTCCCCACCCTCTCCCCTTCTCCCCTTTCCAACCTCTCCTCCGCCCCCCGCCTCCCTAGTTCCTTTACCCCTCCCCTCTCCCTTTCCTTCCACCCCTCCCATTCTCCTTTCCTCCCCCCCTTCCCTCCACCCCTATCCCCTCCCTCTGTTCCCACCCTCCCCGCCACCCCTCCCCCCCTCCCTTTTCACTCCGGCACGAGGGACTGCGGGTCAAGAATACAGAGTTATGTCTGCCGCGGGTGATGGTTAGTATCTCCTGGCGGGGCGTTGTGTTAGGAGACAAGACAGACACAGGAAAACTAACACCGGTCCGGGGAGGATGGGAGGGGGGGGGGCAAGACACACAAACGTAATTAGGCAAAGAGAAGGGGATATAGAACACCCAAAAATAGACCGAAAATACAAAATAATAATAATAATAACACCAATGGCAAGCTATGCTTATCATGATAATACCAATAACAATCATGACCGTAAGGATGATGATGACTGCCGACTGATGATTGATAATGATGGTAGTTATAGTAGTAAAACAACAAAAACAATCACTCCCACTACTACTGCTCACAAGAAACCCATTCAACAACCAAGAGCTACAACCCACGGGCCAAAGGAGACCGCCCTCCCGCCCCAACCCCGCGCCCGCTCTCGCCAGCCCCTCCCGCGGCGCACGCAATGACAACCGCTTATCTTTCCCCTCATCAAGAGATCCTGTGCTGATGACCGCAATTTCGTCAGCGATCCAGAGCGTGACAGCCAATCGCTGACGCCGCCCGATCGGCAGCCGCGCCACTTTCCCGTCGACCCTTTCACTCTCGCCTTGGGATTTTTCTTTTTCTCTCTTTCTTTCGTATTTTCCTCTTGTCTGTCTTTCTCTCTTTCTGCATTTTCCTCTTGTCTCTCTTTCTCTTTCCTCTTGTCTGTCTTTCTTTCCTTCTTTCCTCCCTGTTTTTCTTCTCTTTCTTTCCTTTTTTCCTTCCTTTTGTCTTTTTTTTCTTTCTATTCTTTCCTCCTGCCTCTCTTTTTTTCTTTCTTTCCTCTTCTTTCGTTCTTTCTGTCCATCTGCTTTGCTTTCGTCTCTCTTTTAGCCTTCGTTCTACCGTTTCTTTCATTCTGTCTTCTCTTTGCTCCCTTCTTTCTTAAATTCTCTTTGAATTTCTTCTCACATATTTATTGTCCTTTATTTCTTTAACTCTCCTCCTCTCTTTCTTTCCCGTCCCTTCTTTTCTTTTCTTTCATTCCTCTTTCGCTTTTTCCCTTCTTTTTTATTTCTCCACAATTCCTGCATTTCTCTTCTCTCCTCCTCCTCCTCCCCATCTTGTATTATTTCCTTCCTTTCCTTCCCTGTTCTCCACCCTTTCTTCCTCCTCTGATCTCCCTTTCGACTCCCTTCCCCTCTCTTTCTCCCTCCTTTACCCTTCCCTCCCTTTCCCTCTCCCTCCCCTTCCCCCTTCCTTTACCCCTCCCTCCCCTCCTCCCTCTCTCTCCCTCCCCTCTCCTTTCTCCCTCTCCCTCCCCCTTCCTTTCCCCCTCCCCTTCTCTCTCCCCCACTTTCCTTCCCCCTCCCCTCCCCTCCCCTCGGCTCGTCCCAGCTGCCGACTCTCGCTGGCCCGAAGATCTCCTTAGTATTCCAACCGTCACAATGGCGCATCCTTTCCCCTCTTCCGGTTTCCCTCCGCCTCTCCCACTCTCGCTCTTTCTGCGTCTGTGTGTCTGTCTGTCGCTCTTCCTTCTTCTTTTCCTCCTTTTCTTTGTATGTCTTGTCTGATTCCGCCTTTTGTCGGTTCGTTCGTTCCTCCTCCCTGCACTCTGTCCTCTTCCTCCTCTCTTTTCTTTTTTTCCTCCTCTCTTTTCTTTTCTTCCTCCTCTTCCTCCACCTCCTCATTCCCTCCCTCCTTCACTCCCTCCGTCCCTCCTCCCTCCCGCAAGGACCATAAACGGCTATTTTTCCACGAACGCCTCATGCTGTTCTTCTGGTAGTCCAGAACATTCTCGGAACGGCATCGGGGGAGTGGGGGTGTAGAGGGGCGGGGAGAGGGACAGAGTGGGGGTAGCAGGGGAGGGGTAACAGGGGGGAGCGGGGTGGAACAGGAGGGGGTGGGGAGAAGATAGGAGTAGAGTGGGAGGGGGTAACAGGAAGGGTAGAGAGGGGAGTGAGAATAACTGGGAGGGGGATAAGGGGTTGTAGATGGAGAACTGGTGGGAAGGGGGAGGGGAGGGAAGGAGGGAAGGAAGAAAGGGGAGGGAGGGAGGGAGGGAGGAGGAGGGAAGGGGAAGGAAGGAGAGGAAGGAGAGAAGAAGGGAAGGAAGGAAGGGGAGTGAGGGAGGGAGGGAAGGAGGGAATGCGAGTGCTTCTATGCGCTTTAGGAATATTTCTGGGAAAAAGTGGAGCTCCAGTAAAACCTTCTCGAGCATTCCACGAGCGGGAGGGAAACATGGCGAACCACTAGCCTTCCTTACCAAGACGCTTGTTTCCAGAATATTCCCTTGGCTGGAGGATTCGCAGGCTATCCAGAATCTTCGACGCCTGAGGAGGGCTGATGGCTCCGCAGCGTGACACGAGGGAAGAGAGGGAAGGGGAGAGAGAGAGAGAGAGAGAGAGAGAGAGAGAGAGAGAGAGAGAGAGAGAGAGAGAGAGAGAGGAGAGGGAGAGGGAGAGGAGAGGAGAGGGAGAGGGAGAGGGAGAGGGAGGGAGAGAGAGAGAGAGAGAGAGAGAGAGAGAGAGAGAGAGAGAGAGAGAGAGAGAGAGAGAGAGAGAGAGAGAGAGAGAGAGCACCCCGACCGCGCTGGATTCTAGAACATTCCCAAGCAGGATTCAATATCGCTCACGCTAACGGGGCAGGAGCGGGGGCGCCACTGCTTTTGGTAATCATGGGGGTGGAGGAGAGGGGGGTGTCGACAACTCATTTTTCCATAAACACAAATGCATTCATTATACACAGTGCAAAACACATTCATAAACAGTAAACGCAAACAAACAAACACTAATGGTATGCCGCGTGCTATGCCCACCAAATCTTCCAGAAAAGTGTCCTTTCGTATTCACATCTTCCCTTTCCCAAACTTCGCCGCATTTCAAAAACCTTTGCAGAAGAAAAAAAATGTACAGCATATATGCAAAATACGTATACTTGAAAATATCAACCTTTTCCTTTCCGGCAGGGAGAAGGGAGATGGAGAATGGGAGGGGGGGATGGGGTTACATTGCGGGTGGGAAGGTACTTTCGACCTGGAATGACCCACTTGCCCACCCGGATCACGACACGCCCAATGCCATTCCGTTCGGGTGCCGGGGGGAGGGGGGGGGGCAGAAGGGTGTTGAGAAGAGGGGTTTTATAGAAATGGATATCAACATGGATAGAGATGGGTCCTTTCCCTCACACACAGATATATATATAAATACGAAAATAGAGACAAAGATATAGTAGATATATATATGCTGTATAGAGAAAACGGAGCAGATACAAAATAAAGGGTATGGGGGAAGATGTAGAAAAGACCGGCGAACCCAGGGTCTCGGGCGAAATAATTATACAGCGACACACGGTATAAAATATAGGTCACAAGAGCCATGATTCTCTCCTGGCCCTCCAAAAGCATTTCGCTCAACACGCCGAAAAGATCAGTACCCTAATTTCCCTATTCCCTCCCTCTACCCCTCACTGCCTGCCTGCCTGCCTGCCTGCCTGCCTGCCTGCCTGCCTGCCTGCCTGCCTGCCTGCTTCCCCCTGCCTCCCCCCTCCATTCTATCCATCCTCACTCTCTACAAAACCTCTCCCTTCACTCCCTTCCCCCGACTCAATGATGCCCTAGAAAGGGAGAGGGAGAGATAAGGGGTTGGGGTAGAGGGAGAGGGGGGAAGGGTGGGAGTAGGTAGAGAGAGAGAGAGAGAGAGAGAGAGAGAGAGAGAGAGAGAGAGAGAGAGAGAGAGAGAGAGAGAGAGAGAGAGAGAGAGAGAGAGAGAGAGAGAGGGGGGGGAGGGGGGGAGAGGGGGGGGGGGAGAGAGAGAGAGAGGGGGAGGGGGAGAGAGAGAGAGAGAGAGAGAGAGAGAGAGAGGGGCAAACCTTCCGCGTGATTCTGAGAAACTCGGTGGAATCAATATCCCGAGCAGAACCCGGGTCAGGGACGCCGCCACGCACACCTCCACCATCCCCCTAGGGACGACTTACCCAGGGGCATGGGACGGGGGTGCTACAGAAACTCAGACAAGGGGGCAAGACGGGCAGGGGCGGACAAAGGAACACGAGAGGAGAGGGGGAAGCAAGCAACAGCTAAAGGCCCCTGAGGGAGAAGACCCGCAGCCCTGAAGAGGCGCTCGATTTCCTCATTAATCGCTCAAAGCCTTCGAGCGAACGCACCAATTTCTTATCCGAGATCTGGCTATCAATGTTCACTTGACTTTTTCTTGCAAAAGATAAATATTAAATCAACTGCGAATATATTATGTAAACGTAAAACTCAGTAAATGGTCACAAAGACTCCATCGACTATAAACCTATGTCTGTGTGTGTGTTAAGGGAGTTAGCAAATGGGGGGGAGAAGGAAGGAAGGAAGGAAGGAAGGAAGGAAGGAAGGAAGGGAGGTAGAGCGAGAGAGAGAGAAGAGATAAAAAAGAGAAAGAGACAAGAGTGAAAAGAGAAAGCAGAAAGGGAGAAAAGAAAAAGAGAAAGAGATATAGAAAGAGAAAGATAGAAACAGAAAGAGAGAGGAGAAAGAAAGAAAAAAAGAAAGAAAAAATATAAAAGAAAGAAAAAATATAAAAGAAAGAGAGAGAGAGAAAGAGAGAAAGACCAGCGAATCTAGGACACAACCTTACGATGTTAATTCAGCTCGTAATTATAACAGGGTCACACACTTTCTGGAGAATTGGGGGAAAGGGAGGGGGAGGGGGAGGGAGGGAGGGAAAAGGAGGGAGAGAGGGAGGGAAAAGGAGGGAGAGAGGGAGGGAAAGGGAAGGAGGGAGGGACATACATGCACTGACAAGCACACACACACACACACACACACACACACACACACACACACACACACACACACACACACACACACACACACACACACACACACACACGAATCTGCGCATTCCAAGAGACTTTCCCCGCCGGTGCCGCTTCGCCGGCTGAGGAGGGGGAGGGGGGGTAGAGGGGGGAGGGGGGGCGTGAGCGTCCGCCCGTGACCCAAGGCGGCGACCGGGGGCGTGAATTGCCGCCGTCATCGTCGTCGTCGCCGCCATGTATGTCGTGAAATTTGGCGTCCATTGTCGTCGTTAGTCTAATCCGCGCTTCCTGCTATTGTACTAGATTTTTGTTGTAATTGTCACTTTATATATATACTTTTTTTTTTTTTTTTTTTTTTTTTTTTTTTTTTTTTTTGGGGGGGGGGGTCCATAAACCAAATAAACACTGACATTATACAGTAGACCTAATCCGACATGTCTGGGAAAGAAAAGAAAGAAAAAATAAATAAATAAATAAAAGAAAATCAAACACAAACAAACAAAAAAAAAACAGGCCGATTGATAGATATTATTCGTTTGATGGATGCAATGCTCATTAACATTTCATAAGATGTATTGACAAACAAACCTCCCACAGTTGATTAATCCACGTAATCTCTTGAATAATTGATTAATTAATTTCTCGAAATTCCTCAAAATCCCCGTCTTCTTCCGCGGCCCAGCAGAAACAAATGCGAGGAAAAGAGAAAACAAATGAAGGGAAAAAAAACGCAAGACTAAAAAAGACGAGTGAAACCGAGTTAAAGAAAGAAAAAAAAAAAACAATAGAAGCAAAGTAAAAGCAAAATAAAGTGGGGGGGGGGCAAACGAAAACAAAAGAAAAACAGCAAAAGAAAAAAGGAAAACAAGAGAAAGCAAGAAAACGGCTCTTCGCACAGCGCCCCTTCAGGTCAGCCCGCCGACTGAAAAAGGCCGCGTCGCATTACTGGGCCTAATGCGGGTTCAATTAGTTTCCGGGATGATGGCTTATGCAATTTCCCCTGTCAGACAATCGCGCTAATAACCCATGTAAAATTGCCTAATGGTATTAATAATCACACTCGTGCCTAAATAAATGTATGCGTGTGCGTGTGTGTTTTCTATGCAAATATATTTTCTCAGGCGCTTCATCACAGGTTACTTAATGTGTGCAATGTAAGTATGTATGCACGCTTGTGTATAATTCTAAGTATGCATATTACACAATCTGGTAATGTGTAATGTTTACCGAGCAAAATCTTGGCACACTTTCATGCGTCCCCTCATCTCCTACTCCAAACATCCCCACTAATATTACTTCTCATCCTCGTCCCCCGTTTAACTATCCTCCAAACAATCCTCGTCTTTTCGAAACACCGCCGCATCCTCTCTCGCCACATGCCCCCTCTTTCCCCCTTGCCTTATAGTTCAGGTACACGCACTTGCAGTAAAAACTTCTTCTCCATCTCCTCCTTCTCCTTCTCCTCCTCCTCCTCCCTCTCACATACATACCTACATACATACACACACTTGTTTAGAAGCGACTTCGGCCCCGAGAGGACACGCACCTCCTCCTGACTCCCGACTCTGTGTGACAACAAAAAGCTCTATACTCATTTCCCCGTATTTCGTGCTCTGGGCCCTGCAAGGAGGACTAAGGAGATTTAACACCAAGGGACAGAAGCTAACTTTATTTATAGCCACCTTCAAAGGGGCACTCGCCTGGGATAATAAGTATGTTGCGGCAAAGGGTGTGAGGGAGAAAGCCAGGCGGGGAGGGATGCAGCGTCACAGGGGCAGCGGGAACTGCTGTCAACGCGAATATTTTACATTTGGGGAGCTTCTCGTTTTGCGTGGGCGTGGATCTGGATGGATAAACTGACAGATAGATAGATGTATAGATAATAGATATATAGAAAGATAGATAGACAAATAGATATATATAGAGAAAGATAGATAGACAAATAGATATATAGAGAGAAAGATAGATAGACAAATAATATAGAGAGAAAGATAGATAGACAAATAGATATATAGAGAGAAAGATAGATAGACAAATAGATATATATAGAGAAAGAAAGATATGGGTTATATCTATAGAAATTGATAGTGCAGAGCAATATACCAACGAAAAGGGGTAAAAATGCAAACAACTTTAAGCCTGGCGCATAACATTTTTAGTCTGCAGCTCAACAAACGGCTTTGCCTGAGCATAAACACGCTGGGAAAATATAGCGGGAGGCTGGTCTACACCCCCCTCCCCCGCCCTCACCCACCCAGGCAGTCACAGCAACGCTCGACATGCAACGGTATTAAAATTCTTATCACGCAGCAGGTGATGATGATGTAAAAAGACATGAAACCTATGCACAGAAGAAACAGGTGAACATCCACAGAACTCAGTTGTAGGAAGCAGCCTACAGCACTGCATAAGACGGAGCTCGATTATCCACAACCCCGACAGGCACACTCGGGGAAAGTCCATCTCAAGTGGAGCGCCAAAGTGGCATCCAGTGCCACTTAAGGGGCCGGCACCGCTGGCCCCACCTGCAGTCTAGACGCGGTGGCGCTCTCGACCCCAGGCACACCAAGGCCTTGCTGCCGTCAAGTGAATGATGAATCTAGTCTCTCCAGGTGTGCGTGTCTGTGCATGAACGCCTGTTTTGAATGACTGACTGAATGGCTCCCGTCTGTCTGTCTGCCTGAATATCTGCCTGCTTGCGTGCGTGCGTGTCTACCTTTCTGCCTGTACGATTAGCAGGCGTAGTACAGGAAGACCCCCCCCCCCTAAACAAAAACGAAGGCTACTCAATACGCGAGTTCAACGCCCCGCCCGCCCTAAGAGGAGCCAAGCCGTCAAACCCGCCCCCACGCCCGAAACGAGGAAACGAGGAATCCCCCCCCCCACCGCTTCCCCCATCCTCCGGCTCTCCCCATTAACCCTGGAACAATGGACTTCTAGGACAACGTGATGACGTCTGTAGGATACAGGGGGAGGGGGGTTCTGAGGGTTACGGAGGGGGAGAAGGGTATGGTAATGGAGAATGTTGGGGAGGCACGGACATGGGACATAAAGAAAAGGGGGAATGAAAATGAGGATGAAAGGCTTGATAAAAGACTCGAGCGAAAGGACTGCAATTACAGAGGAAACGCAAGAGCGGGAAGGGCGAGAGGAGTGCGGGTCCCATTGCACCTTTTACGCTGACAAGGCTCAGGAGCGGGAAGGGCGGGGCAGACGAGGGAGAGCAGTCAGGTGTAGGGTCAAGCCAGCGTCGAGGTGTGCGTCAGGTGGGCGGGCTATCCTCTGGGGAACCTGTTTTAAGCCTGGCACTCCCCTGCTCGGCGACAGGGCCAGGCCACTGCGAGACCCTAGCTTTGGCAGTGCCGCCTTTGCTTGACTGGATGTCCTTCCTAATACCTACTGTGTGTGTGTGTGTGTGTGGTGGGGGGGATAGGTAGGCCCGGCTGAAGAAAAATAGAGCATTCGTGCTGAAAAACACAACCAAGCCACAGAGACGGACACAACAATAGGCGTGGGCGTGAGCGTGGGCGGAGGAATGGAGTCTGAAGGGATATTATTCAGGAGGGGGGGGGGGGGCAGGTCATTGTATCAGTGATCTACGTAGTTAGCACAGAGTAGACACTTTTTATGGGAGATGATGTCACAAAGCACCGCAGTTTGCAATCCCCGTCTCTCAGGCTGGATTACGCAATTGTTTACCCAAAAGCCTTAGCAATAATAAAATCTTAAATATCAAAGAATTTCATATAACTTCCAACATACTGGTATTCATTTCTTTCTTACTTTTAATATATATCCATACCAGTAATTATGAAATGAAGTTAGATTTTTTCATCTAAACTTGGACAGTGAAGTGCATTCCCTTTATTATCATGAGGTGATGCAACGTGTGCCCCGAATTGCATTTTTAATTTCTGTTGCTTGACAAACACATGTAATATATACAAATATCTGCATGGAAGCATAGACAAATAAGCATACGTGCGTACAGAGGCACGCAGGTACATGCATATATACACACAAATACACACGCAATAAAACACGTACTGACACATACATACATGCAGAAACGAGACAGACAGACAGACACTGTTGTGTGTGTGATGGCCCATAGAAGACTATGGTAGGTGGAGAGCTTAGGGTGTAAGGTAGACAAACAAGATGTCTCGATTCCTTTATTGTAGAGTAATGGTGTGCAGCTGCTCCTAGGAACGAGGTGTTGCTCGCCTCGTTAAACACACACACACACACACACACACACACACACACACACACACACACACACACACACACACACACACACACACACACACACAGTGTAAGGAGCGCCAACCCACCGGCCGTCCCTTGCCCCGCCGGCGCCAATCCAGCCAAATAACTTTATTATCGATCCGATTTCGTCCGTTCGCTCCACGCCTTAAAAAGGTCTTGGCAGCGGGGGAGGGGGGAGGGGGGAGGAGAGGGGGAGGAGGAGGAGAAAGGGGAGGGAAAAAACAAGAGGGGGGAAGGAAGTGGATAGGAAGGGAGGGAGGGAAAAACAAAAGGGGGGGAAAGGAAGGAGGGAGGGAGGGAGGGAGGGAGGGAGGAGGGAGGGGGGGAGGAAGGAAGGAGGAGAGAGAAGGGGGAAGGAAGGAAGGAAGGAAGGGAGGGGGGAGGAGGAAGGAGGAGGGGAGGACAAAAAACGAAGAAGTGGGAGGGCGAGGGGAATAAAGGAGAGGCATTAGCAGGAGCAGGAGGAGGAGGAAGACGAGAGGCCGAAGCCGCTGTCGACGACAGCTGCTGACAAGGGCGAGCGCGAGTGAGCAAGCAAGGGCAGAGGGGTTGAGTGAGGGAAGGAATACGGACCAGGTGGGGGGGGGGGGTTGAGTGAGGGAAGGAATACGGACCAGGTGGGGGGGGGTGAGTGAGGGAGGGGATGCGGGGTGTAGGTAGGGAGGGGGTGATACGGGTTGGGTGGATGGATGACTAAGACAATATCATCCCTGTCATCCCAGTGACCACAATGCCGCTTTCACCCTAAATATTCCGACATTTAATAGGAAAGAGCTATAGGTATACGTATAGTGAATTAATAGATAGATACAATGTATATACAGATAACATGTGATATATAAATGTATATACATATTGTAATATATAACATATATTGTAGTAACATATATATGATATACATATATATGGATATACAATATAATGTATAATATAATATGATAATTATATAGTAGACCATATATGTATATAAAATATAATATGTATATACATATGTATATATGACATATATATATATATAGGATATAGATATGTAGAATATACATATAGATGTATATACATAGGTAATACGATCATAATGATATGGAATATACATAGATATATATAATGTAGAATGATATACCAGATGGGTATATATACAATATCAATGTTATAGGATGGTATATATATATGACTAACATATATATATGCATATACAATATGCTTTATACCTAATATGCATATACAATATATGCATATACATATATATGCATATACATATGTATGTATATACATATATGTATGTACGTATATATATATGTATATACATACATATATATATATATATATATATATATATATATGTATATATATACGTATATACATATATACGTATATACATATATATGTATATACATATATATGTATATACATACATATGTATATGTATGCATGTATGTATAAACATGTATATGTATGTATGTATGTATGTATGTATGTACGTATGTATGTATGTTTGTATGTATGCATGTGTGTGTGTGATTTAGCTCAAAGCCGTGAGCGAGCGTGCGTCTGTCATGCACGGAGAGAGGGCGGGCGAGATATTAAGTAGTGTGTGTCATGTGACGATGACTCATGGACGGATGACGTCACATTAGGGAGGCCCAGCCATCCCCTGCAGTCACCTGTTCCTCTCCTCTTGCCCTTTTCGCACTCTCTTACCTTTCTAAGCCGCTTGAGAGTCACATCATCGCTGTCTTTTTTACGCAAGACGAAATATCCACAAAGCATGTTGGGAGAAGGGAGGTACATGTATGCAGTCGGCAAACACGAGGCGAGGAGCTATGGCAGAGATAGCCGCACCGGTACCTTATCGTCACTCCCACTCCCACACACACTCCCCCCCACATACATACACACATAAACACACACACACACACATAAACACACACCACACACACACACACACACACAAAACACACACACATAAACACACACACACACACACACACCACACACACACACACACACACACACAACAGACTTAGCCGATAAAAAACGGCGCCACTGGGTCTCCACACCCAAGTATACCTTCTCCCACCCCCATCCCTCTCTTCCTCCCCCTCCCCTACCCCTAATCTTCCCGCACGTGCAACATACCCCCTACTATACCCTTCCCCCCACCCCAGTACCCCCACCTTAGCCAAGCACGCGACCTGCCTTTATCCCCATAGAACGCATTTAATCAAGGTGATTGTCGTCGTTGGATTCCTGGCATTCGGGAGAAGGGGGGGGAGGGGGGTAGAACTGCAACTTGACAGTGACACCGACAGCAAATGTGACAACGACACTTCAGTGACGGGACCAGCGAATTAGCATTTTTTTAAATTCACAGATAATAAAAAAGATTTACAAGAGAAAGTAAAAAAAAGAAAGAAGAAAAAAAAAGCGGAACTGAACACGCGACCAAGAAAAGACTACAGAGGTGCACACAGCAAGCAACACACACGCCCCCCCCCACCCCACACAACCCTCCATCAACCCATCCCCCTTTCAACGCGAGTACCTGTCAACGAACGGACGAACGGAATGCACGCAACAAAACCGAACACATAAACAGAGGCCCGAAGGTTACTGCCTGAAATAAACTGGGGGGGGGGGGGGAGAGAGAACCTGGAAGGGAACGGGGAAGGGGGGAAGGGGGGAAGGGGGAAGGAGAAGGGGAAGAGGAAGGGGAATGTGGGAGCGGGGTAGGGAGCTCCGGTCTCCGACTCCGTAGTTTTATAGATCGAGCGTCCGACTGTCGATAGTCATTTATAATTGAGGGAAGGCTGGTTACAAAGACGAGTACGCAAGCGGCGGCAAGGAATGAGGGCGAGATGGAGCGGAGGGAGGGAGGGAGGGAGGGAGGGAGGGAGGGAGGTATGAGGGATGGGAGGGAGGGAGGGAGGGAGGTATGAGGATGGGAGAGGCAGCAGGAGGCGGAAAGGGATGAGCAGTGAAGGATGAGGAATTGAGAGAAGAGGGCGAGGGGGAGAAGGAAAAGAAAAGGGGGGGAGGAAGGAAGAGAAACAGGGGTGGGGGAGAAGGAAAAGAAAAAGGGGGAAAGGGAGGAGTGGGGGAGAGGAGGAGGGAGAGAAAGAACGGGAGTAAGTAATGAAGGGTGAAGAAGAACGAAGGCAAAGTGGAGGAGTGAGCAAGAAGAAAAGAACAGAAAGAGGAAGGGGCAGAGGAAGAAGGCGTAAAAAGGGATGTAGGAGCAGCATATTAGGGAAAAGGAAGACAGTGTATCAGACTTATTAACAATATATAAAATGAAGACCAAACATACTAAAAAGTGGAGATTATTAACTAAAAAAAATCAAAACCAAAGTTCACCACAAAAATCCTCGAAAAAAGCGTGGTATGTAGGCCACCGAGATGAGTCCACCAAATAGGAAGGGGGGGAGGGGGGAGAGAGGGAGGGAGGGAGGGAGGGAGAGGGAGAGGGAGAGGGAGGGGGAGGGGAGGAGAGAGAGAGAGAGAGAGAGAGAGAGAGGAGAGAGAGAGAGAGAGAGAGGAGAGAGAGAGAGGAGAGGAGAGGGAGAGAGAGAGAGAAAGAGAGGGGGGGAGACGAAAAGGGAGGGAGTGAGGGAGAGGGGGGAGACGAAAAGGGAAGGAGTGAGGGAGAGGGAGGAAAGGAAAACGGAGAGAGGGAAGGGGGAGAGGGGAGGGGGGAGAGGGGGAGGGGGGAGAGGAAAAGAGAGAGAGATTGAGATTAAGAGAGAAAGAGAGAGACAGGAGGGTGAAGAGATAGAAAACCTGAAATGAATCAGCTACCAAACCGTGTGGGGCTTCGTTTCGGTTCATTCATTCAACAAGCTGCCTTTTCCCACTCGACCTCTTGACCTCTTGACCTATGCTGCTCCGTCTCTTCCACATCCTGACCTAACACCACCTGCCCTCTGACCTACTAGGAGGGAGGGAGGGAAGGGCGAGGGAGGGAGGGAGGAAGGGCAGGGAGGGAGGGAGGGAGGGAAGGGCGAGGGAGGGAGGGAAGGGCGTGGGAGGGAGGGAAGGGCAAGGGAGGGAGGGAAGGGCGAGAGGGAGGGGGGGGAGGGAGGGGAGGGAGGGAGGGAGGGAGGGAGGGAAGGGCGAGGGAGGGAGGAGAGAGGGCCGAGGGAGGGAGAGGCAAAGGAAGAAAGAGAGAAGGTCGTGAAAAAAGCCTTCTTCACCAAGAAATTCTAGGCTTAAAAATATACATTTAAAAAAATAATAATTTCAAAGTGCCAGCCAGAAATTAAGTCCCGTCTATGATCTTGAAGTGCAGCATCTTAACCTAGGGAAGAAGGTGAAAAGGTGAGAAGAGGAGGAGGGAGAGAGGGGAGAGGGGAGAGGGGAGAGGGGAGAGGGGAGAAGGGGAAGAGGGTTGGGGGGGGGGGATGATAGATGAAGTATATAAACATAATCTCCTGAGACTCATTACCTGGAGTGCACCTGGGAAGCTTACCTTTAACTTGATCCCTACACTTTTACCCATTTTTAAAACGATGGATGATTATTGATGTGGAAGGGTGTTGGTGGTGTTGTTTGGTGATGGTACTGGTAGTGATGGTGATGGCAATGGTCGTGGTGATGGTAATGGTCGTGGTGATGGTAATGGTCGTGGTGATGGCAATGGTCGTGGTGATGGCAATGGTCGTGGTGATGGCAATGGTCGTGGTGATGGCAATGGTCGTGGTGATGGCAATGGTCGTGGTGATGGTAATGGTCGTGGGATGGCAATGGTCGTGGTGATGGCAATGGTCGTGGTGATGGCATGGTCGTGGTGATGGCAATGTCGTGGTGATGGTAATGGTCGTGGTGATGGCAATGGTCGTGGTGATGGTAATGGTCATGGTGCCATGTAAATAGTTAAAGAAACCGTAAGTTCACCCACTCTCTCGCAGATCAGTGAAAAAAAAATGTAACCGGCAATATTTCGCCTTTTTTTTCGGGGGAAATTTCCATGGCGCCACGTTAATAAAAATAAATTAATATGCATAAAACATTTTAATTACAATCCTGCAGCAGCTAACCCAATGTTTGCAACCTCCATCTTTTGAACAAACACAACCCCGCACACACACAAAATTACATCAAGAGAGAGGACAGACAGACAGACAGACAGACAAACAGACAGATATAATTACAAGCACGCACGCACACACACTCGCACAAAAGCACACAGCGAGTTAAGGTTGTCCTGCAGGAAGTGAAATCCCTCTTCCCCCCCCCCCTCCCCACACACATCTCCCTCCCCCCACCGCCAGCCTCCCGGTTTCCTACCCCTCCCCCCCTTCCCCCCTTCTCCCCCCCTCGTCACACCATGAATCAATACAGGCAACCCCGACAACCTTGCAACGCCTACATTTTTGCAAGCGACGGCAACGTGTATACATACGAGATGAAGGAAATACGAGAAGAGAGGAAAAGGGTAGAGAAGAAAGGAGAGGAAAGCGAGGAAAAAAATGGAAATACAAAGAAAGGAGAATGGGCAGGGAGGAACGGAAAGAGAATTCGAGAAAAATACGGAAAAAGAGCAAAGAGAGAAGAGGCCGGGGGAGAGAAGTAAAGAAACAAAAGAAAGAAAGAGCAAGCGAAATAATGACAGAGTGAACGAGAAGAAGAAGGAGAGAGAGAGAGAGAGAGAGAGAGAGAGAGAGAGAGAGAGAGAGAGGAGAGAGAGAGAGAGAGAGAGAGAGAGAGACTACTACTCTCTCATGTCCTCTCTTTCCCTCCCACACCCTTGCCCTTAAGCTTTGTAAGAAATAACCGTAAAATCTCACGCTGTTGCATATACTCGAGACAAGAGGGGATGTGGAGGAGGAGGAGGAGGAGGAGGAAAATGAGCAAGAAAAGGGAAAAAAAGGATGACGATGAGGATGAGGAAGAAAATGAGCAAGAAAAGAAGGAAAGGATGAGGATGAGGGAGGAGGGTAAGGAGGAGGAGGAGGAGGAGGAGGAGGAGGGAGGAGCAGGAGGAGGAGGGAGGAGCAGGAGGAGGAGGGAGGAGCAGGAGGAGGAGGGAGGAGCAGGAGGAGAAGAAAAGGACAAGGTTTAGAAGCATCCGAAGATGAGAAAAGAAAGAAAGAAGAAAGAGAAGAAAAACAGAGAGGTCGAAAAAGAGGAGGAAGAGGAGGAGAAAAAGAAAGAGGAGGAGAGGAGACGAGGCAGAGAGGAATCTGCAATTCTGGCTCTAACGGTAGGGCTTCGCGAGTGCCGAGCTCCCCTGCGGCGCCGACACCGGGTGACCCAAGGGTCCCTCGACGCTTCGGGCCCCCACCAACCGCCAACCCCCGGCCCCCCCCCCCCACCTTGCCCTCCTCCCCCCCCCCCCTCTCCCCCCCCCAGCCCCACCCCCCTCTCCTCCTCTCCCCCCCCCCCCCCCCCCCCCCCCACCCTCTCTCTCCCCTCTCTCTCTCCCTTTTAAAAAAAAAAATCTTCCTTTCCCCCAGCCAGCGTCCAGCCCTCCCCCGCCTCCCCCCCCCCCTCCCGGGTCCCGCGGGCTCCGGGCCGCCCAAAAATAAAAAAATATTCTTTTATTTATTACAAAATTTTAAAACCAATTGGTTTACATTTTCAAATTTGAGTAAAAAAATTTAAAAAATCAAAAATATAAAGAAAGAAAAAAAATAAAAAAAAAAACAAAAGAGAAAAAACAACAAATATAAAACAACAAAAAAAACAACAAATAAGAAAACACAAAAAAAAAGTAGAGATAGAAGAATAGGAGGGAGACAGAGAGAGAGAGGTAGAGAAAAAAGAGAGAGAGAGAGACGTAGAGAAGAGAGAGAAGATTAAAAGAGAGAGAGATAAAATAAAGGAGAGGGGACAGAAATAAAAGAAAGATAAGATTTCAGACAGATTTTAAAATACGATGAATAACAGACAGAGGAGGAAAATATACAGACAGAGAAAATAAAAAAAAGGGGGGGGGGGGGGGGAAAAAAAAAAAAAAAAAAAAATAAAAAAATTTTTTTAAAAAAAAAAAAACAAAAAAAAAATGAAAATAAAAGAAAAATAAAAGGAAAACAAAAAAGATAAGAATAAAAAAACAACAAAAAGAAAAAAAGAGAAAAATAAAATAAAAAACAGAATAAAAGTAAACAGAAATAAGAGAACGACAAAAAAACAACAGAATAGATACACAAAATATAACAGACATAGAAATAACACATATATAAACAACATAAATATAAAACAAATATAGAAAATTTAGAATATAAACATATATAATAACAACAAATAAAACATACAGATAATATATACAACATATAATTATACATACATAATATTATTACAACTATAATATATAAAAATATATATATAAACAAAAAACATAATAATAAACAAAAAATATAACAACATAATATATTATACAAATATATAATACTCTATATAAAATACATAATATAATAATAACATACAAAATATAAACATAAAAATTTATACATAATATAATATATAATACTAAATATATAATACTACATATATTTATACATACATATAATATTATATATATATAAATACAAATTATATCTAATATTACATTATATATTAATAAAATTACATATATATTTAATATATATATATACATTATATAATATATATAAAACATAAATTTTATATATATAATATATATATATATACAATATATTATATATATATAAAAATAATATATATATATAACAAATATATATATATATATAATACATAATAAATAATATAATATATTTTAATAATATATATATACTTTTTTTTTTTTTATTTGTTTTTATATAGTTTTAAATATTATGTATTATTTTTATTGGTTTTTTTTTTGTTGTGTGGTTTGTGTAATGTTTATGTATTATTATATATGTATGTTTATGTAATTTTATTTTTTTGTTTTTATTTGTTTTTGGTTTTTGTATATATAATATATATATATGTATATATATTTTAAATTTTATTACAAATATATATATGTATATAACATATATAATATAAAAATATAAGTATATATAATATATTATGATATATATACTTTATATAATACATTTATAAAAAAAATAATACTAATTATACAATTTTAATATATAATTAATAAATAATATATTAGACAATAAATTTGATAAATATACATAGATGTAATAAAAAAATATAATAATATATACAAAGAAATTAATATAATAATATATACATAATTAATATATAATATTACATAATATATAGATAGAATTACAAAAATAGATATATATATAATAATATATATAATAAATATATATATATATATAAAATTTTTAAGATATATATATATACATATATAGACATATTATATATATATATAATATATATAAATATATATATATGTATATAAAATAATATATTAATATATAATATATTATATAAAATATATAAGTATATATACATATATATGTATATATAAATATATATGTATATAAAATATATAATTATATTATACAATATGGTATATATAATATATGTATAAGTTTTATATTATATTTATATATTATATATATCTTATAATATATATATATCTTAATATAAATTTGTAATTTTTGTATATATATATATATATAAAATTGTAAAATATATATATATATATAAAAATATATACTATTATATATTTATATGATATTTTAAATTGTATATATATATGTATATATATATATATAGGTATTATATATATATGATAAAATTTTATAATGTATAAAAATTATATATTGTATAAATATAATTGATTATATAGTAATATATAGAGATAATATAGGGTAATATATAATATATTATAGATATATTGATATATATATAGATAGAGATATAGATAGATAGAGAGTATCAGAAGATAGATAGACATAATATATATATTAGATAGAATAATAATAATATATTTGAAATATAAAGATAAATATATGATATATATATAGAGATATATATATTATAATATATATAATATATTGATATAGATAATTAATATAATATAAAAATTATATATATAGAAATTTATATATATATATAAATATATATAATAATAAATATAGATATAATATATATTATAATATATAAAATATAAATTATAAAAATAGTTTTAATAATATATATATGGGTAAAAAATATATAGATATTGTTTTTATATTATAAATTGTATATAAATAATATATATATATATATTATATAAAAATTATATAATATATATAATATATATATATATTTTTGTATATATAATATATATATATATATAGTTATAAAATTTATATAGTATATATATTATATATATATAATATATAGATATATATATATATATATATATATAAAATATGTATATATATATATATGTACTATATATATGTATGAATATATATATATATATGTATGTATGATATATGTATGTATATATGTATGCATAATATATATATATATATATGTATATGTATATGTATATATATATATATATATATATATATATATATATATATATATATGTGTATATATATAGTATATATACACGTATATATGTTTATATATCCGTATATATGTATATATGTACATATATGTATATATGCATATATATATACGACATTATATATATATATATTTATATATATATATATATATATATATTAATATATATATATATGTGTGTATATATGTACATATATATACATATATCAATCATATATAAATATATTGTATACATACATACATACGTATATATCCATTTACTGTTATAGATACATACATAAATATAGATATACGGATAAATTGGATATATATTAGTTAAATTTAGACACAGACACACACACACACACACACACACACACACACACACACGGAGGGAGGGAGTGAAAGAAACATGAGGACATGCAGACAAGCAAACGTAAATGCACAAGCAAATGTAGGCACAAACGTAGAGGAACAAAATGACAATTGGACAAACACACACACACACACCCATTACCTCTACTCTTCCCCATGCCTTTCCTTTTATCCGCACCCAATTGTCCTAGCCATTACCGGAATTCTGTTCCGGTCGCCTGGACACCTGACTAATCTGGAGGAATTCCCCTTAGCGCAGCGGCAGCGGTGGCGAAGGCGCTGACGTGTCCCGCGTCATCTTCGTAAGCACTTCGTTCGGCAGCGGCCTGCCTCTTCCGTGCACGCACTGCGCTTTCATTTGTCTTCCTCCAAAAGCAGATAATATCAGTCACACTACTACTATTTTTCTTCTTCTTCTTCCTACTACTATTAATTATAATAATAACTATAAAAGTATAAAAAATAGTATATAAAATCAATAAAATAAGTGAATTAATAAAGAAAGAAAAGAAAAGAATAATAACTATAAATGGATGACTATTTTTGAGGCTCTAATCCATATCGGAAACTCATTTCCGTGCCTTCTATTTAAAAGATGGAGAGGAGAGAGAGAGAGAGAGAGAGAGAGAGAGAGAGAGAGAGAGAGAGAGAGAGGGGGAGAGAGAGAGGGGGAGAGAGAGAGGAGGAGAGAGAGAGAGGGGGAGAGAGAGAGAGAGAGAGAGAGAGGGGAGGGAAAAGAGAACCGACTCCCCCTCTTGCCGAGCGCCAAGGGCACGGAGGGTAGGCCGGTTTACGACCTTCCTTGCACCGGATGCCTGCAAGCGGAGACGCACCTGGAAAGCACGACACCCGCACAAAGCAAGGCGGAAACCCACATCGGTCCCCGTACATCTCCCAACTGCGAACAGTTTTGAAAATAATAATAATAAAAAAAAAAAACGAACATGTAATCTTCTGAGAAACCATAAAAGAACTTGAAACTAATTCAATCGTTTATTAGAAACCACACACCGCCCTTCGTCGGCCACTTCAACCTCCCCCCGTTCGTGGTTCCCCGCACCCCCTCCGGCGTGCGTGCGTGCGTGCGTGCGTGTGAGTCATCCGCCGACCGCCCAAACCCCGGAACTGGCGCTACCGGTATATCGCCGTCCGACCTCCGCGCCGGTATCTGGGAGTTACGTCATCAAGGACGTGGCTTCCTTATGCTTTGGAGTTTTCTTTTACTTTTTTTTGACTGTGCTTGTGCTTTTGTTCAACTTTCTATCCCCTTCTTCCTTACTTCGGCGAGCTGCATACCCCCCCCCCCCCCCGACTCTTTTCCTTTACTCTATTTGCGTTACTATCGTTCGGCTTTCGTCTGCATCTCATCCTTAATTTCCTTTCATCTTTTTAAATATTTCGAAGCATTTAGCCCCCGAAACTAACCAGTCCAATCTCAGGACCGCGACCACTAACAAATAACATACGACAATTCACAATCAATAATCAGCTGTCATTTACAACACACTACCAATACACGACAACAGCAATGGCCAATTCATTAGCGCTAATAACCCCATTACCCCTATTCCTCGACGTCTCCTTTCACCCCAACAACCTAAGTCTGACATCTCCCCTCTCCCTCACTATCTTTTTTCCTCTCTGCACTTGATTCTCTTCTTCCTTATCCCCTCTCCCCTCACCTTCACTACGCTCTTTCTTCCCTTTCTCATTCCCCACATCCTCCTACCCTACCCTCACCCTTCTACCCTCAGTCCCCTCACCCTTCTACCCTCAGTCCCCTCACCCTTCTACCCTCAGTCCCCTCACCCTTCTACCTCAGTTCCCTACACCTTTACCTCAGTTCCTCCTCGAGCCACCTCCGCCGCTCATTACTGCGTCGTCAGCAGTCACTCGCTAATTGGCAGTTTACGGATCGGGTCGGCGTCAGAGGGCACATTCCCACGCCCTTCTTACGGGAATTTCACCTTTATGGACTTCCTCATTATCATTGGTGGCGGCGTCCCTTAGATGGAACATATCCTTCGCTTCTCTCTCTTCTTTTTCCATTCTCCTAAAACGGTTGCTTAGAAGTAATAATAATAATAAAAAATGATAGAGAAATAAGCACTAAAAAAAGATACATAGACAACATCAGCTGCTTCAGAACTACAATAACAACAATAAACAATTGTCTGGTGCCGCCCATTACCTTCAGAAACCAAGGCTAAGGATGTTTCATACACACACTTAAAAAAAAGTATAAATAATAATAAATAAAAAATACTCGGATGAGGAAGAGAAGGAATTAAGTGAAGGGGGGGAGGGAGGGGAGGGGATGGAGACTGGGGGAGAAAGGAGTGAGGGAGGGTGGAGAGGGAGGGCGTGAAGCTTCATTAAGGCTGGTCACGCCCAACTGGTGGTTTCGAGAGAGCCTTCAACGAGCTAGCAAGAGGGTGATGATCGAGGGGGGAGGGAAGGGAAAACAAGAGCGCGAGAGAGAGAGAGAGAGACAGACAGAGAGACAGACAGAGAGACAGACGAGAAGAGAGGGGGAGAGAGGAGAGAGAGAGAGAGAGAGAGAGAGAGAGAGAGAGAGAGAGATAGAGAGAGAGAGAGAGAGAGAGAGAGAGAGAGAGAGAGAGAGAAACTTTCAGGGTTAGGCAAGGGTGAGGAAATGGCCAAAAGAAGAGTGAGAAGCTATGTGGAAAACAAGACAGAGACACGAGGATTATTTTACTGCTAAAGATTTCTACTTTCTTATCCTTCGATTCTTCCCCTACTCCCCTTACTCAATACCCACTAGACAACCATCACTACCAGACTATAGAACACCCTGTACTACCACGTAACTCATAACACCTAACACAAATCAATACGGTACTCCGTAGCAGCCAAATTCAGAGACATAATCTCTTCCAACAGTGCCACTGAGCGACAGATACGCCGTAGCAGATCAGACGCCAAGTTCCCAAGGCATGAGGACAGTTAGCATGCAAGGGAGAAGAAATCGAAAGAGCAATGGGAACAAAGCAACTGTCATTTCGGACGGGCCTACCTGCAGCCGGGTACCCCCTCCCCCGCCTCCCATCCCCGGTTCCGTCGGTCAAACACTCCATAATCAATAGATATATATACTCTATTTCTATTTGTCATCCACTATTGTTATCAACATAACTATATATGTAAAAATAATCATATTTCCAGAATCACTTTCGTGTCATTCTAATAATTTTTTATAATTCTCATCATCATCATCATTACCATCATCATGAGAGAGAAACATGGCCAGTCGGCCACACCCTTAACACGCGAGCGCCGAAACAGCCATAACTTTCTTTTTCTTTTTTTTTCTACCTGTCCAAAGCCCAGATCACGGAGTTGGAGAATCTACCCAGAACCGTTCATCAGCATAATAACAACCAAGAACAGATATTTACATAGTTAAACGTCGCCAGCTTTCGTGGTGAATACGCTCACACGTAACAGGCATAAACCCTTGCACAGAAAACAAAAAAGCAAAGGCGGGCAAAAATTTCCCAAGGAGAAACTGCATGATAGTCGGCGAGCGGCACGCAAAAAGAGGTGCTATGGCCCGGTTTCTCGAAAAAAAAGGGAGAAAGAAAGAGATGGAGAAGACAAAGAGGGGAGGAAGAGAGAGAGTAGGTGGGTGTGCAGACAATAGGAAGGGGACAGCAGAAGAGATAATGGGGGGGGGGAGAGAGGAGGGAGAGAGGGAGGGAGGGAGAGAGAGAGAGAGAGAGAGAGAGAGAGAGAGAGAGAGAGAGAGAGAGAGAGAGAGGAGAGAGAGAGAGAGAGAGAGAGAGAGATGAAGAAAGCGAAGGAAAGGAGAGAATGGACAGGAGAAAGAGAGAAGAGAAGGGAAGATGAGAGAAAGCGAGACGTGGGATAGAAAAAAAGAACTCGAAAGAACTCAAAAGACAATGAGAGAAGAAACACAAAATCTCATGGACATTTCCTTCAACTCGCAAGAAAAATATAATATAGGGGGAGGGGGATATACAGTATGAGGGGGGTGAATGGGAAAATTTATTAAATGGGGGGGGGGGCTGCAAAATATCAAAAAGGTGGGGGGGGTGAAAAATACATTGTGGCGAGGGGGAGAAGGGGCGGAAAATTATACTCGTAGTATAACGGGCGAGATGGAAAGATTAATAAAAAGTACGAGGGAGTAAGTGGACTACAAGAAAGCAGCAGGGAGAATCATTTAACACTTACGTTCGGATATCCTGAAGACAGGAAAGAAAGGAATAGGGGAAATGGAAGGAGAAAGAGAAAAAAGGGAAGAGGGAAGAAAGGAAGTAGGGAAGGGGAAGGAAGGAGGGGAAGGAGGAAAGGAGGAAAGGAGGAAAGGAGGAAAGGAGGAAAGGAGGAAAGGAGGAAAGGAGGAAAGGAAGGAGGGAAGGAAGGAGGGAAGAGGGAGGAGGGGAAGCTAGAATGTAGGAAGGAAAGAAGGGATGGCAGGGAGGAAAAGGGAGATAACTGGGAGAGGTCTATAGTGAGCGAGTGATCCCTAGCAGATCACTCAGTAACAATAAAAATCTCTACATTACCTGGTAGGTGTTGTCGAAGGAGTCATACATAAACCTTGTGATAAGCGAGGTTTTGCCCACTGTAACAAGAGAGAAAGCATGCGATTAGTATGCTGGTGACCTGTAGTATTACATAAAAGATTCTCTTGCATGAATTTGGATAAGATAACATTAACATACACAATACAGCTATTATACAATGTAGGGCTGCATTACACAAGTGGTACAGTCCTATAATTCGTATAGATCTACAAAAAACCATATTCATGTTGACAAATGTAGAAATGGTATGAATGAGAATGAATATCTTCAAACTACAAGAGATGCATGGGACCAGTTTAGATTATATTTTTGTCAGAAATACATGTAGTTCTGACAAAGATATTAAAAAAACTGGTCAAATACATCTCTTGTATTGTAAAGATATTCATTCTCTTTCATACCTTTCCTACAAGACCTACAATAGTCACATGTCAAGTATTATACTGTAATAAACACTAAAACAATATAATAATGTATAAAAGCTGTCAAGAAAATGAACCTCTGATCACAAGCAATAAGAGGCAAAGAATTTCTAATAACACAATCTTGTGCTCGCCGTCTCGATATTCATCACCATTTCCAGATCAAGGCAATCATCCAGAGGAAAATTCAATCAACTCCCATATTATAGCGAGGCCCATTCAGCTCTCTTTTCAGCTGCACACTGAGGCACATAAAAGAGGGACCCCTATATCACTGTATAATAAAACAGTGGTGGAATTTGGAATCTGGGATGCTGACAGTAATTATCATCAAAACTGAAAGACTATTTTCCAAATCTGCTCTACCATTTCCACTCTCCTGTCTCTGATCAACAAATGTACTGATTTCTACCTACTTTTACAAAAACAATCCTTAGACAACTGCTAAAAGCATGGTATAAATAACTAGGCAGCTCCACTTCCATTTAGGATAATGGACCTGAAATGTAATAGATTTTCCCAAGAGTATTCTGACAGCTGTTAAGGGTAAGGAACTCTTAATTATCATAAATAAGTGGGGAATTTTGGTTTTACTTCTAGTAAGTATAACAATATTGAGTAAATTATACAAATAATTGTGTATAGTTATTTCTAAAATCTTATGGCACAACCGTCATTGGCTAAACATGGTGACGTCATTAGCTCTACCCCCTTTTCTCCCCCAACAATATGCACAATATTTTATTGTAAGTGTTATTTCAGGGCATCTTCTTTGAAAATGGTTTGGTAATAACAATGGTAAAAAGAGGATCATAAAATAGAAAAGAAAAAAAATCAGGATTTTCATCAAGAAGTGGGTCTACTTGTGTAAAGATACCTTGGTTAAATGTAAATAAAGTTCCTGATACACGAAGATGTGGAGGCTGTGTCATTATGTAGTCTAACTGTTAAACTTGAATGACAACAAGGTAATCATCAGATAGAAAAAACATGTTTTAAAGGTGTGGGCGTACAATTGAGTGCATGAGGGAGTGGGTGAGTGTATGACTGTGTGTGTGTGAAAATGATTGTGAGTGTTTGAGTGTGACTGAGTAAGTGTGAGTAAGAGTGAGTGAGTGAGTGAGTGTGAATGAGTCTATGTGATTGAGTAAATGTGTGAGCCAGTTGGTGAGTGAGTGAGTAAGTGAGCGAGCTCAGTGTACAAGGGTGTATGTGTCAAAGTCAAACAGCAAAAGAATAAATACCACAATCTGCACAAGCCATACTATTTCTTACTACAGCCACACAAAAGGAGGATATATCACAATAGCTTATACAATATGCATGAAGACCTTGACTACATTACCTTATATTAACTAACACAAGGAAAAGGCATGCACATTAATAGTGCTTTCTGTGTTACCTGAGAAGGAAGGGGACAAAATAAAAAAGGAAGGAGGAGAAGGAAACATAGGATATATAAAGTGGAAAAACAGGAGGAAAAATAGAGGAAGAGGATGAGAAAGAAGAAAGGGGAAAGGGGAAAGGAGGAAGAACCAGAGGGGAGAAAGGAAATGACAAAAGGAGGGGGGGATGGAAGAGGAGAAAGGATGAGGGAGGATGAGGAGCTGGAGAAAGAAATAAGTAGGATGAGGTGTTGGTGGTGAAAAGGAAAAAAACAACAAAAAACATTAATCTTTAGAACAGAAAGGCAAACAAGTATAAACCTCTAAAAGGAATTTCCTCTTGTTTGACTTCCTGAACTGGGTGTGTCCTCTCCAAAGTAAGCTTCCAAATACATCTAGAAGATTTATCTAAAATTCAATACTGATTACCAATACCTACTCCCATCAGTTTTCTAATTTTCTAAAAGCATATGTCACCTTTTAAAATATTTATAAAAAATTCAAATATGATCAACAAAAATATTTTTTCAATGCAATCATTATGATACAAAAACAGAAACTGTACAAAAGCTTGCATTTTTCTAGGCTAATTAATGGATTGAATTATATTTAGAAAAAAAATCTAATACCCATTAATATAAGCCTTAATATTAATACCTGAGAAAATTCATTTTACTGGGTAACTGACAAACATATTCTGCTTTAATTTAGAAGGAATCTCTTCATCATGCAGGATGTTCTGCTTATAACTATACTTAGACTATTCATATATATAGCAACTGTAGCCCAATCCCTGATATTTACTAAATACATCTGCTTTTCTCAATTAAGACTACTTACAAAATATGTAAATTTTACTTAAGAGATCCAAATGCAAGTAAATTTTTTTTTTTTTTTTTTTTTTAAATCCTATGCTCATATTTCAGACTAATAGAAAATGCTCTGTAAAAAAAAAAAAATTTCCATTATGAATGTAACAAGGAAAATCCTGTTTTGGACTGCATTAAGATTAATTATTCCAGAATTACAGATTTTCTAACAAACATTTTAATTAACTGGTAAGCATTCTGAAAATGTGCCCTCAGTAAACATTTTTAGCATCCTTAAACGTTTTGGGTAAAGAAACTGTATAGGGTGTAAATACAGTAGTATTTTTTTTAGTTTATGCAAATTATATTTATACTTAACCAGCAAGATTATCCCTGACAGAAAGGACCAACAGGTTATTTATAATTACACTATACTGTATAATGACATTAAAACAAAAATTATTTATAAGCTACTTCATATGTTAACATTAACGTATTTGTTACTGAAAGCGACACACCCTCCAGAGACAAAGTCCCAAAACCAGGGTATCATGTGAATCCAAAAATTCAAACTTGACCTTTCCTACATTCTATTTATTCCCTAGACATGGGGAGCAAGACCCCTTATTAGCACTTCAGGCCATCTTACAGGGTATTTGCTACTGAGAGTGACACTCCCTCCAAAGCCAGAGTACCTTGTGAACCCTGAAATCAAAAGCTAATCTTTCCTACTTGCTTTTATTCCCTAGCCAAGGGAGTAAGCCCCCCTGTACCCCTCCTTTATTAGCACTTGAATTGATATGCAGTGGATATTTTCATCATATCATGGTAAATATGAGCCGCAGTACCTATGTTGTTTATGAATATTTCTTATGCTCTATAAGATGGCAGTTTCCATTTCCCTCTATCCGCATGTCCCTCTCGTATATAAACTATGAATAAAAACGATACCGAATACAACTATCAGTAATGGTATGTGTGTTTTATATATATAATAAAAATTGTTACCTAACTACCATAGGTGATAAAAATTAAAGTGCTACACTTTAGCTAATGCTTAAGATGTGAAAAATTAATCACCCTTAGCAACCACAATAAGCTATTTACAATGATAAATAACTAATATCAATTAATGGATTGCTTGTTATGCAAATAAATTATTCAGATATAGTATTATGTATAGCCAAGATGGTGATGGTAATTGCGTGGTGCAGTGTAAATGACCCAAGCAAGCTGACAAAGCTCTACCACTCACATTCTATCAAAATTGATTTTCAGGCTTCACTAGGGAAACATTTCAATCTTTGTCAGAATAAAAGGTGGTTTGTTGCCCTTTGCTGGAGTGCCTTTGCACTGACAGTTTGACACTGACTTAGCAGTTTGAGCTCTCATACAATAACAGTTATAAGGGTTGTGGATGCTTACAGAAAACAATCATTTTTGGAGGTAAAGTTATAATCATACTTCATTATTGTTTTCACAACAATTTCTTTATCTCCCCAACTCTCAGGGCCAAAATCAGAGCTACAGATGGCTTCTGAAGACTAAGTTTATTATCAATGCAATCCCTTAATTCCTTGGAAACAAGATTGTTAGTAATATCAACATGAACCTTTCATGAGTGATTAGCTTCATGCATGTATTGACAACTATTTATCATTAGATTCTGTCTTCGAAAGACCTATAACCATATTTCTCTAGTACTGAGCCTAAAAGTATTACCTAGTTAGCATAAATGACTTAAAACCTTTTGTTATGAGTTGCAATATTCCTTTTTTCTTCCTATTCTGCAGTTTAATGAATACTGCTGAGATTCTGGTACAAAATGATTTTGCTCAGTGCAGATTA
>NC_051396.1:12574414-12587278 GCF_015228065.2 Penaeus monodon | reverse complement strand
ACCCAAACAAAAACCAAACAAACCCACAACACACAAATAATAATAATAAAATAATAATCATAAATAAACAAATAAAAAAAAAAAAACTTAAAACCCTTAAATTATTTAAAGATTAAAAATTTTTACACCCCAATCCCTGCAAAGTCTTTTTTTCAAAAATTCGCATAAAAGGGTAATACCGAAAAAAATGGAGTTTACTCGTGGCTAACAGCAAGTCATTGCACAAACCTCTGCAAAGTCCCTCCACTAGGCTGCCTACCCGCTAAACTCCTTTGGTCTTATATATACACATATCCTAAATTTATTTTCCCCCTCATTCGCTACATGGACCCCAGTTTCAACCACGGGCTAGATAGCCCTTGTTCGTTTCAACCGATCTAACCAAAAGTTACACAATGGGAATTTATTGTTTTTCGCTTAGTATGAGGGGAAATAACTATGGGGCCCATTATCGTTGATGTAAAAATGATAGAGGGTTTAACCTTGACTTTTTTTTAGAGTTTTTTCAATAGCTAGTTGTGTTGATTTGTTGCCATTATTCCGGTTCTCATTCAGGATTTCCCTTGTTAATTTCAATTGTGGCCAGGGGTTTTATTATCAACATTGCTTTTTACCAAATTTGGGTTTGGTTTATTATTGAGCCCCTATCGTTATTTTTTTTATTGCAAAATTCTCTTTCTTTTTTCCATTACTATTATATAATTATTGTTATAATATTCTTTTTATATAGTTTTTCATCTTTTATTGATTGTTGTCCCCCTCAATATGTTACACATATCTTTAAAGTAATATGTCCTATATGTTTTCCTTTTTACGTGCAAAATTATAAAGGGGTTTATTAATTACAAAGTTTGGGAATTAGACAAATAAATAATAAAAAATTTTAAAAATTTTTTTATTTTTTATTATTATTTTATTTTAATATATAATATATAATTAATATATTAATATAATTTTTTAAAATTTTATATATATAAAATATATATATATTAAAAGATAGATGTGAAAACCAAAAAACAGCTTCTTTGGGGCAGTCAATACTTAAATTTTTCCAATTTTTTAAATTTTTCTTTTGTGGAAAACCTCCTTCAAAAAAAAAAGAAAAAAATATCTAAATATTGGTTAAAAACCAAGAACGGGATATACGAAACATATAGAAAACAGGAATATCGCTCGCATGAAAACTCTTTGCGGGTATCTGCTAATAAAAAGCAATCACTCCAGAACGCATCGAAGGACCCTGACGAGCTTTTGAATTCCCAAAATTTGTAGAAAAATGGGTCTCTCTTTCTGTCTGGTCTGCTCTTTTTCTCCTCCGTTTCTACTTTTGGGCCCAAAGGAAAACGTGGGGTAAAAAAAGGCAATATTTGTTTGATTAGTCTCAAGTACTCGTACGATTGGCAATATTGAAAGCAGAGTTGGCAGGTAATATTGCCGTAAAACAATACTCTTGCAATAACTCCTTTAATTTTTTCTGCAACATATATTGAGCTCTTATTCACCTCCAATATATGACCATTTATATTTGCATTCTTTGCTAACTTGTCGGGATTTGCAGAAAGTTTTTGAGTAATGCATCTAGCATTATTGCACATACCTCACCCGAATGCGTTCGGTAAAAAACCTCTTGTGTATACAAGGAGTTTATGATCTGTTTACTTTTTCCCTTAACATAAACCGGCAAGATGGTCATTACATTTTTCATTTTATTGCATAGAATTTGGACTTTTACATTTTTTTTTTTCCTCGGTGTTTGAAAATGTTGCCCCATGCGTTATGTTTCATTTATTTCCTTCATTATCACTTATTAAGTTCGCCTTTAATCCCCTGACTTTGGGAGTCACAAGTCCTCGCCGCCAACTTTTGTCCACTTTTTTTTCACAAATAGATTATAACGACGTTCCTTCTACCTACTAAAACTAAAGGCCTTTTCCTCGGCGGATACAAACCAGCAAGCTTTGATCATATCAAGACTTCCTCATCAGACGAACAAATATGCCAGGTGGACAGACCGAAACAATGCTGTGAATCCCAAAAAACCCAATGTTTTTTCTGCGCCCCGCTTTGTTCGGCCCGAAGCGTGCTTTCGATTCTTGCAAAGCTCTTGTTTTTCTGGGATTTATTGGGAGCGTGTGTACCCTAGATGAAGAGGCCTTAAATCCAAAGAAAAGACTTTAAGTCCAAAGAAAAGGCTTTGAATTTGAAGAATAGAACTTAAATCCAACTGTGAGTCGCTGAATCTAACTTGAGTTTCATTTTTTGTAAATTTAGTTTCACAATAAATAAAAAATAATGAAACACAAAAACCGCAAAACACACACACACAAAAACCACACACCAACACATATATTTATATATTATATATTTTTATATAATATAATATATATTTTGTTTGGGTTGTGTGTGGTGGTGTGGGGTGTGTGTGTTTGGGGGTGTTCCATATTTTTCGTGTTTGCATATATTAGGATTACATAAATATATATATATTTATTATTTTATATATATTATATAATATATATATATATGTGTGTGTGTGGGGTTTTGTGTGTGTGGTGTGTGTGTGTGTGTGTTTTTGTGTGGTGGTGTGTGTTTTTGGGCTTTATGGGTGTGGTGTGTGTGTTGCAATTATATGGATTATATATATAATTTTATTATATCTTAAATATATATATATATATATATATATATATTGTGGTGGGGTGTGTGTTGTGTGGGGTGTGTTTTTGGGTGTTGTGTGTGTGTGTTATTATTTATTTTTTTGTTACCATTATTTCATTATTATTTTTATCATTTTATTATTATTACATTATTTCATTACATTATTTTATTATAATTATTTTTATTTCAAGATTTTCAATGACCCCGGTTTCACTCACAAATAAGAATACTTCCCGGTTACTCTAGCAAACTAAAAAGGTTTGTATATGTGTGTGTTGTTTACGTGTGCGGCGTGTGTTTTTTGGTGTGGTGTGTGTGTGTGGGGTCCCGTGTGTGTGGTGTGTGTGTGTTTTGTGTTGTGTGTGTGTGTGTGTGGTGTGTGTGTGTTTGTTTTTTTTTTTTTTTTTTGTTTTTTTGTCCTTTGGGGTGTTATAATTTTTAAAAAGGAAAAAAAAAAAAAGGAAAAATAGATAGAAAATTTAATAATAAAAGGAAAAATTTAAAAGAAAATAAAGGGAAAAGGGAAAAAAAAGGGGGGGAAAAAAAAAAGAAGAAAAAAAAGGAGAAAAGAAAAAAATAAGAAGGGGGAAAATTAAATTTAGAATAAAAAAATTTATAATTTGTTTAAATAATAAGGGCAAAGTAAAAAAAAAGAAAAAAAAAGAAAAATAGTGAAAAATTAAAAAAAAGTAAAAAAAAAAAAAGGTATATAAAAATTAAAAAAAATGTTGTGGAAAAAATTAATGAATTTTTAAACTGAAAGGGAAAAAGGGGAATATATTGGACAAAGGGGGGGATGAAAATTAACTATTTTTTTATAATTTACAAAATGTAAAAATTAGATGCAAAAATTTCCCAGTTTTCATTTTTTTAAATACTTTGTACTTTAAAAAAATTTTTAAAATATTGTTTTATTTGTGGCAAAACTTGTGTTTGGGTACTATTTTATTTTTTAATATTAAAATTTTATTTAAAAAGATAAAAAATAATGGTTTAAAATATGTTAAAAAGATTAATAGAATAATAATGGTTTAAAAATATAGAATTTTTGAATAATAAGTTATTTATAATTTTGCGCTGCGTTGTTTTTGCACACTATTACCCTGGAAAAAAATTTCTCTCGGGGCAAACGTTTTGAAATTACAAAACCCAAGGGGGGGTTTACACAAATAAAGAAAAAATAAAAAAAACTGATTGGTTTTCAAAACGGGAAAAAAAAGTACACGCAGGATGTGAAAAATAAAAAGAAACAAGGATTTGATCTTAAACATATGCTTGAAATGAAATAGTAATGAATTTTTATTGCCAAAAATTTTTCTGGGTTTCACTGGCATTAAAACTAATCAGGGTTAAAGTTTTGCAAGAAAAAAATTTTTAAATTGAAAATTGAAGCTGGAAAGCAAATGAATAACCACATTATTGTTCATCCTTTTAAATAACCCCCAACAACCAAAAACCACAACCCATCCAACCAACACCACCAAAAAAAACAAAAAACACCACACAAAAAAACCCCTTTTAATATATAAATTTTAAATATATTATATATATAAAATATTATATACTTTATAACTACACACACACACACAGAATATATATATATATATATTATTATTATATATATATATATATATTAAAATATATATAAATGTGTTGGTGGATGTATGTGCATATATATGTAAGAAGTGTGTGAAAATTTGTGTGCGTATGAATTTATTTATATTCGGGATAAGCACTTAATGTGTTTTGTTCATTTGCTTTCCGAGTATTAATTTTCAAATGCTTTTTATCTCTACTTGCACAACTCTAACCATGTCCCTGATCATTTGAAACCCATCCGAGCGAAAACATATGAAATTAAACAGTTGATATAAAAACAAAAATAATAATCTAACTCTAGAAACCAACGTACGCCATAAAATTTCGTCTGAATGCGGATATTATCATCAAGGTTGGAATTAGTCACAAGCTTGAGGACCTGCATCTTGCCTCGTATAAAAACTCCCTCAGATTTCGAGACTGAAGGCTAGTGATTCCATTACTCATTGCAACGATTATCATTGTTCATTTATTAAACACATATTTCGTCCTGGTGTTCTTTGTCGAAATATGCACGAGAAAATGTCTAAATCTAGTAGTACATGCCAATTACCAGTGTCGTGAAATGTAAAATGAACAAGAAAAAGGAAATTATCATGATAATATTTTTATTAAAAAATTTATATATATATATAAAATATATAAAATTAAAAATTAGCTAAAATTTAAAAATCGGAAAGATAATGCTATCGATCAGATTTCACATCGCATTACTTGATGATAAAAAAAAAAAAAAAAAAAAAAACGGGGAAAAGGAGATACGATCTTATCAGTACGTAATATCAGGCATCTGACAAGCTGATTAAGAGCATGTCGTATCAAGATAATTGAATTAGGGTATCCAGTATACTAAACGATCCTTTTTTCAGTAGAATCTAATGCGGAATTGATCATGACGAAGTATTAAACTACGTTATGTTCATGATTATCATTACTTATGATTTTTATTTTTATTTAATTGTTTTTGTAACATTCATTATCATATTCATTACTATCACTCCTATAAGATCATTTTTAAAAATCATTCTCTTCAGATAATAATGATGGTGTTTAAGAGGGAAATAATAGGAATGTAATAAATTGAGTAAAGGCAAAGTGTATTGTATTTTGATGCAATTAATGTAACTTTTGCTTTTTGTTCGCATAGATGACAGCAGAGGTGTTAATACTGTTATTAATGCATAACTGACATTATCATTTGATCACAAAAAGACATAGGGGGAACAAAACAAATAGAGAAGAAAAGAAAGGAAAAGAAAAAAACGGCACTGTTTCAAAAGCGTATTCATAATCTTTAAAGAAGGAAAGAAAAGAAAGAAAGAAAGAAAAAAAAACTCACCCAAACAAGCCTTGTACACGAAGGGCAAACAAGCCGCAATTCCCCGGTTTCTGTTTATATTCTAATTAATGGCCTTTTTTTCATAATTCTTCGTCCTAAAAAAAAGGGGGGGAAAAAAAATTGATTGCTTTTTTTTTTTTTTCCCCGTTGCCATTCCATCTCTTTGTATATATATTAAAAATTATTTATATTTTAAATTTTATAAATTACGTCGTGTATTTTGGTTTGTGTAGTACATATAGGGTATTTATGTATGTTATCGCTGTCTTTATGTGTGTGGTGTACACAAAACCAACACACACCCAACCCCACACACACACACACACCCACACACACACACACACACACACTTATATATAATATATATATATTTTTAAAATATATATATATATTTATATATTATTTTATTTACGGGCCCTATATAAAATTTATGTATAATATACTTTATTTTTATAATAAATATATATATATATTAATATTATATATATATAATTTATATATATTTAATATTTTATATTTTTTACTGTCTCTATGTAAAATCACTTATATAATTATTTTATTATATATATATATATAAAATTATATTATTATAAAAATTATATATTACTTTTCCTTTGTATAACCCTGTATAATATATATAATATATATAATATATAAATAATATAATATTAATTATTATATATATAATATTATTATTTATATATGGTGTGTGTGTGTGGGGTGGGGTGTGTGGGGTGTGTGTGTGTTTTGTGTGTTTGGTGTGTGTGTGTGTTGTGGGTAGGGTGTGTGTGTGGTTGTGTGTGTGGTGTGTGTGTGGGGTTGTGTGTGTGTGGGTGTGTGTGGGTGTGTGTGTGTGGTCCCGTAAAATATATATATAAATATTTTATATTAAAATTAATATATTAAATATAAAATATATATACTGATATATACATATATTTTCTATATTTATTAATACACACAGTTTACTTACAAACTCCTTACTCTTTCCATCTCGAATCTTTATGAAACCCACTTACACTTTACAATACTTATTCGTGTACCTTTTCATGCCATATACAGGGTATATGTGTGTATAGGTTAATATGTGAACACAGTTACGGAAAGCTTAGAGAGGGAAAGGTATGGGTGATTGCAACATGGGGTTTTCAAAAAAACAAAATTTTAAAATTTTTTTGTTTTTTGTCACTGCTTTATTTTGCTTCCCCCCGTGTGTTTCCACAAAAAAGGTTTGCAGTAGTGGGGGTTAAAATTACTATATGCCCCAACATAAATAATATATATTTTAATATATATATATATTATATATATATACATATATTATAAAATACTATATATATATAAAATTTTATATCAAATAATATTATATAATAATTATATATCTATAATAAAATTTATATATAGTATATATATATATATATAATATAAAACAAAACAGACACATGTGTGAAATATATTATAAATATATATATATAATATATATATATATTTTATTATATATATATATATATAATTATATAAACACCCATGTGTGTGTGTTGTGTGTGTGATAAAAAATAGATAAGTGTTTTTCCTTGTTTACATAATCTCGCCCTTTGAATTTTTTAACCCCCAAAACCGTTTTGCTAGGGACCTGTAAAAAACCACGCCGAAAGAGCCCATTTGTCTTTCTCTAACATGACCTCCACCCAATGAAAGGATAACGAACACAAACAAAAAAAAAGGGATTTAAAGCATTCTCTGCTAGCTCGCGCCCCATTTTCCCCCGGTCATTTTGGGGCACGGGGAAGTAACCGTAAAAGGGGACGTGGGATAGACGCGAATTACCCACGCGTGTGCCTTCCTTTTTATTCTTATTATGAACATGGGTGTTATTCACTGAAAAAAGAAATGCCAGAAAGTGAATAATGAGTTGTGGAAAGAGAGTGACCTGACGCCATAACACGCCCTTGGCCGTAAGAGGCGAAGGTCACGTGAGGCGAGTCCTACCGTGCTTCATAATTAAACAAAAGCCCCTTTTTCCCCAGCAGAAAAATAATAGGATTTCAAACCGGTTTTGGGATTAAGTTTATAAGTTAATTCCTTAAAAACTACGTTTCCCTTTTTTTGAAGGTGCGGGGATGCGAAAAAACTCGTATCCCTATGTATTTATTTATATGGAACTTACAACAAGCGAAACACGCTCTACACAAATATATGCAATCAAGAACATTAGAATAAACATATTAGAAACATCCGCAGAAAAAATACTCACGGGGTTTTCAGAAAAAAAATAATGTACTCAGAAAAAAAAAAACAAGTAATCAAAAAATAAAAATTAAAAATTGTACACAAAAATTAAACTTTGTAAGATATTTACACAAAAAAACACATCATGTACCCCGAAATCCCCCCAAAAAAAATGTACACGAAAAAAAAAACTTTACATTAAAACACAAAAAATAAACACATACTGTACACAGAAAAAAACACATACAGGGACCACAAAAATAAACAAAAATGTACCCCGAAAAAACAAATACATATAAAAAAAAAATAAACTTTCCAGCTTATCCCTGACAAAAACACATACGTGAAACGCAGTAGCAGCAGTTTCACATGTACGCAAAAATAAACACATGTGCACAGAAATAAACACATTTTACACTTAAATAAAAACACACAACTTACACATGTACACACAAACAAAAGCACACAGAAATAAAAAAACATACTTTACATATGTACATATAAAACAAACGCATACATGCTGCAGAAATAAGCACATTAATCATGTACGGAGAATCGCACATGATTAAGTGACTGATGATTAAGAATTATAATTGATGGTGTGCATAAGGATTACTGGCTGTGGCGACAAGAAAAAATAAGACCAAAAAATATTTGTTAAAATATATAACATTTATTAAAATTTAAGGGGAAACGCTGCAAGGAGATCTCTACGGTCAGCCGACAATTGTATACTTTCTTGAAAATGATAACCGGACACTTGCCGACGAAAGAAGCCTAACGGATTCACATGGACAGACATCGTTTAACAAGGAAAGAAAATACGACAGGTAGACGACGTCAGGTACAGCGGCTGATTGTGTCTTGCTGTAAAGGCTTGTTGTTATTTACCCCTTCTGCGCAAGGGCAGGTTTCTCTTTTTCCAGCGGGGGAACTCGCATTTTGCTGCATGAGGGGGGGTTTTCATGCAGCCCCATTTTTTCCCTGACGCATACAAAAGTTTGGGGATTTTGACGAGCTCCATCGCCTGCTCGATTCTGGTCTCGATAAAGAGCGAAGTGGTCGTCGATGAAGAAGCTGTTCCTTTGTGACTTCTCTTGGTGTTGCAGCGAAAACCCAATTTTGTCCGCCATGTCGGTTTTTCTTTCAAGCTGATTTCCTAAACCCCTATGCCGCGCGATTTAAACTCAAAGTAAGGCATACTTTTGGTTGGCCCCTCCTCTTTTTTCCCAAACCGGGTTTTCCCTCCTAAAGGTTTTTTTTTTGGGGAAACTGTCAAAGTCACGGTCCCCCAAAGCGGGGAAAAAGGGTGAGCGGGTTTGTGGTCCGGGTTTTGATGGAATATGAAACACAAGATAATACTAAAACTAATTATATTGTTTCTGCTTGTTTTCTTTCTCTAGAATCACCAATATCGAGAACCGCTGGCATTGCCCACACTATCCACTCATTCTCATCAGAGTTCTATATCTTCATTTATAAACTGAATCACAAGGCTGTTTTTGGCAATGTAAAACTAAATTTTAGAAAGGAAAATTTCCCTTTTTTTTACATTATTACATCAACTTTAAAATACTTTTTCCCCGAAAAGTGTAAGATCTTTGGGGCTCAGGTAAAATATTTCTGGATCGTGTCTGATTTTTTTAATTATGCAGACGGAATATATATATATATATAAAATATATATATATTATATTTTAGAAGAAAAGATAGATTATAGATGATATAAAATATATTTGGATAAGGAAAAATGTTCACCCCGTATTGATTTTTACTCTACTAAACCCTTCAGCACCCCCAGGCACGGAAAGCAACCCCCCACCCCCCCCCCCTTCTTCTAATGCCACCAGTATATTTTATCTATCTATCATTATCATCTATTATCATCTATATATAAACTGGGGTAGGGATTAAAGAATGTTTTATATATATATAATATATATATTATAATTTTACATATAATATATATAATAAATATTAAAATAAAATTTTTAAATACAATATACTTACATATTAAAAGAAAACATAACATATACAATACAATTTCATATACATAAAATACACATCACAAAACAATTTTTCATACCCCATACACTACACATACACCAAAACCATACAATACACCACACACACCACACACACCCCAAAAATAATATATATAAATATATATTTTAAAATATATATTAAAAAATATTTAAAAAATTTTATATTTTTAAATTTTCCCTGATCGTTTTTTACTTACCACCAAACGATTGGGTTGGTCTGATATACAGCCAAAAATTATAGGGACAGATGAAGCGTCGCTGGAAGTCTCAGGACATAAACACAGGACTACAGCCAACACAAAGGAATGGTACTGCCAGTCATACAACTTAAAGGATTATTATTTTTTATATTCTCCGTGTATAAACATATATATTACATATTTTTCCATCCACATGTGTATAATACATACACATTATGTAATATATATAAGTAAAATATATTTTTTAGCAATTCCCATATTTTGTTCTAAACTTTCAGTTTTTATTTGGGGGAAAAATAGGGGTATTAGTATATATTTGGTTTTAAATTTTAAAATTTTTGTAAAAAAAAAAATAAAATTATGTGTCGAGAAAAACTGAAGAAGGGGGCAGATCTCAAAGTTGGTCGAGTTGAGTTTCAGTGGGGAGGAGTTTGGGGATCGTCGAAAGGGTTCGTTATCTTTTTTTCCCGTTTAGATACTTTTAAAATGTCACAAAATGTAACGTTTTTTTGATAAAAAGGCGTTTTTAACAGAGATGGAGGATCTCTACGCAAAGCCGACAATGTTTTAGTTTCCTTGAGGATTATTGTTCTAGATTACCAGGACACTTGCCGACGAAAGAAGCCTAACATACTCACATGGAGTGACATCTGTTGACAAGGAAAAAGTAAAAGCGATAAATGGCGGTCAGGGTGATTTTTGTTTGTCCCTCCCAGGGTTTGTTATTTACCCCTTCTTCCAATGCAGCGTTTTTTTGTTTCCCGTGAGTGAATTTGGGATTTTTAAACTGCATGATGGTTTTTCCCCTCATGCAGTCCTTTTTTTCCCAAACCGCCCTACACCAAATGGGAAATTGACGGGGCCCATCCCCCTGCTCGTTTCCCCCCCGGGGGGGTTTATTTGGGGTTTCTGGCAAAATCAAAGGTCCCCGTGGCCGGAGAGGAGAGGGTGGCCGGGGTGGTCTCGGGTTTGAGAGAATATGTAGGACAGGCCAATGATAGAACTATTGATATTGTTTCTGCTTTCTTTCCCTTATTCTCAGATCATTTTTTTCACCAAATTTTTCTAAACCCCCTTTTATTTTTCAGCACCCTTTAAAAATTTCGGTACTTTTTTTATCAACTAAAAGAACGTGGCCTTAAAAGTGCTTGTTTTTTTACCTAAAAAATTCCCTGATATATGGTTTGGTTTTTTTGTAAAGACGCAAACCGCGGGGATTGGGCCCCCTTTTTTCCAAATTTTTTCCCTCAAAGTTTTTTTTTATTAAAAAAAAAAAAAAAGTGTTTTGAACTGAAACCCTGGTGTTGGGCCCAAGAATTAATTTCACGAAAAAACCCTTTCCCTTTTTTTTTTTTTACATCAAAATTCAAATAATTTATAAGAAAAGGGGTTTAAACTCTGGGGCTTTTTGTAAATATTTCAGGTTATCGCTTTTTATTTTCAAAATCATTCCAAAATTTAAATTTTATTTGGGAAAAAACACTTATGCAGCTGCAGCAAAAGACTTTTTTTTTCTGAATTAGTTTTATTTACATCATGCGGACTGTAAAATCTATTTCTGTATGAGTAGTAAAAGTATCCCAGTATTAATTCATACCCTATTAAACATTCGGCACACACGTGCTCGCAACAGCCACGCACAAACCTAACCTTCTAATATCCACACAGTATACACATTTATTCGATGATCGCTTTTTACTTACATGCCATCAAATTAGATAGTTTTGACATACAGCCAAAGATCACAGGGCCAAATGAAACGTCGCTGGAAGTCTCAGGACATGTACACAGGATTACAACCAACACACTTTTTTTCTTTCTCTGTGTATAAACTTGTATCATATTACATGCATCATCTATTTATAGATGTATTACAAATACACCCTTATGCCCTATAAATAAATAAAGGATTAGCAATTTTTCCCTAATTTTTTTCCGGCATCAGCCTTATTGGTTTAAATTTTTTGAAAAAAAAAAAAAAAAAAAAAAAAAAAAAAAAAAAAAAAAAAATATATATATATATATATATATATATAATATAATATATATAATATATATTTTATATATATATATATTATATATCAAAATGTACCCAAATTTTGGGGAAAACACAAAAAAGATCGCAAAGTTTTAGTCAATTTAAATAAATTTTAAATTGCAGGGCGTTCTCTGGATTGCCCAAAGGGGAAAAAAAACACATAAAGAACCCTCTGTTGACGGGGAAAACGTATTTTAAGTAGAAAGAAAGTACCGTGGGCTAGGAGGGTGTAAACGTCGGGGGGTTGCTGTTAAAAATTTCGCTTTTGCACAAGGCACGTTATCTTTTTCTAGTTTAGATACTCGCATTTTCAGATAAACATAACATTAGCAAAAAAAATGTAAACGCTAATTAAAAAGGGGGCGCTATACGATTGGGGGGATTCCCTTTGTTAAGCCGATAATGTTTTATTTCCCCGAGAATGGTGTTTTAGATTACCAGTACACTTGCTGACGAAACATGGAGTGACATCTGTTAACAAAGAAAAAATATATTTGATAAGCAGACGACATCAGGTAAAGCGTCTGGTTATGTTGAATCGTAGAGGCTTGCTGTTATTTACATTTCTGTTGAAGTGTGATGCCGCCTCGTTATGCCGCGCGATTTATACCACAGAAGAAAGAACATACTATCATCGTGTTGCCAGCCAGGTCTCCCTTCCGAGGGTGTTTATTTGGGAAACTGGTCAAAGTCACGGTCACGTGGCGAGGAGAGGGTGAGCAGGTGTGGTCCCGGTTTTGGGGAAACATTAAGCGC
>NC_051396.1:12547852-12557852 GCF_015228065.2 Penaeus monodon | reverse complement strand
ATAATTTTATGATAATTCCTGATCAGATGGAAAGTATGTTTAGTTTTACTGCATTATCTCTACATTTATCTTTACATCATTATATTTATCTTTACATCATCAGGCGACTTTCTTGTAGAATAATTAATTCCAGTTTAATTTATGTAAATTTATTCTCCATTCTGCATTCGTATGCATTACCTATTTTTATTTTTTCCCGAACCATTTCCTACTCCATTAGTGAATATTTTGTTGCAAAGAGGTTACCTGGTAGGTTATTCAATATCTGGCTTATAATTTGCATATTCGAGAATTACATGTGTTTCATAATCTTTAAAATTTCAACGACTTTTTCGTAAATGGACAGATGTAATATTATATACAAGTTTTATTAACTTGATAATGTTAACGAGATGAGGATGCTGATCTGGCAAAGTATAGAGATAAAATAGCTTTACAGCACTATAATATCTATTTATCAATATCTGTTTATCAATATCAACAATATCTATTTATATTCATGATATTGAAGTGTTTATGATTATACCCTTCTGAAATATGGACAGATATCTAGCTCAAAACACACTTGAGGCCCTTGAAGATTACTTAATGATTTTAGTTTTGTGTTTGGCTTTAGAACAAGTTTCATAATGAGTCCAGTATACAATGTACTTGTTTCTGCTAGTAGATTCGTAACTCTTCGATCTACTGTTTTGGGTAATAATGCTACAGCGCTAGTTTCCTTAAACTTTGAATTCGTAAATTCAGGGATCACATCTGAAATTTCTTGTTATTGAGAATCGAAAAAAACCCACATTCAAACACTCATAGACAACGTTTTATAATAATTACAGTTGATAGTTCTAGTGAAGTACGTTATACCACTGTCTTCCCCCCCACAAAAAAAAAAAAATATGGGCTTACATATAAAATAATTAGTTGCAATTGCAAGAAGACCGTGTTTGTATTTAAAATCCCAATCAAACGACAGATTTGAAAAAAAATTGCAAATATTTCCCAGACATATTATGAAATGAGTTTAGTTTGAGATAGCTTTCACTGTACTAAAACAACTAATCATAATGCTGATTATATAATATATATATATAAATATTAGTATTAATATTATGTATAATAATAAATAGATAAATATATATATACATATATATATAAATAGATAATATATATTATATATATATAATATATATATATATATATATATATATATATATATATATATATATATATATATATATATATATTGTGTGTGTGTGTGTGTGTGTGTGTGTGTGTGTGTGTGTGTGTGTATTTGTATGAATTAACATATACATGCATACATACCTATATATATATATATAGATATGTGTGTGTATGTGTGTGTGTGCGCGTGCGTGAGATGTATATCGGCTCACCTCATTTTTTCTGTTGGCATTTATATTATAAAAAAAGAACCTTCTGTTTTAAGGCAAAGTCTGCAGCGCCTCTGTATTATTATATTGCTGGCCATTTTGTATTTAGATATCGTAAAGATCTGAATGAACAGTCTCTGTGTCTTAAAAGCTTTGGGGGTCACATCCCAAATGGGCCTTCTGCTGGGCCGTCGGTGCAGGATAGCGTGCAAATAACGCCATTTACGGAATGAGACTGTTTGCTCTCTAATTCCTAATTTAGCACAAACCACCTTGGACTAGAATCATTTGCATACGGCTTGTTACCGTACAAAGCCTGTCTACGCTGATATTTTCACAACATTACTGTGGTCTACAGACATCGTGTATATTTACGTTTTTTTTTTTATTCTACTTTTGTTTTGGTTTAGGATTCCGCAAGCAAAAAAGAGATACACACGTATACACGCGCGCGCGCACACACACACACACACATACACACACACACACACACACAAACACACACACACACACACACATAACTGGCAACTCAATTTACCAAGGCTCGATTTTATTGTAGTTAACAGACACTCTATACTTATGATTACCTTTTTATTTTGTTATATGTTAAACTCGCATTCAGTATCTCTTTTATTGCTTCATGCCATTTTATCACTTTTTCTCGAAAAACACTTCCAGGTTAAGTTGCCAGTTTGCCCTTTCTCGAGACTAAACGGAGCAAATTAACACAAGCTTTCATAATAGATTGTCCGCATTTCGCAGTATTTAGAGCATTTTGCATCTCTTCGACAGTCATTGCTGTTCCATATAGAGTGTTACGTTGTCCATTGCTATATCTATTGGCTACAAAAGAATGTTCGACGCACAAAGGGGTGTAATTCAGAGCGTTTTAAATACTTGTTTTGCATTTCCTCTCATCTTTTAGTAGCACATTTTCGTTGTTTATCTTAGCAGAGTTTTTTGATTTGCCATTTTAAAACTGTATCCCTTTGTTGGTCTTCTACCATCACATTTATATTGAGTTTTTGTTACTGTTCCCTACAGGTACCGTAGATTTCTTCTGCTCGACTTTCTCCTTTTGAATTCACGTTTCACCTTTTAATACTGAAATACCAGGCAGAATTACCTTCTTTATAATTTCAATTTCATTTGAGTTAGATTTCCGAGTCTATGAATTTCCTACGTTTTTTATAATCAGGAGTTTCCGGATCTGAATATGAAAACATATTTATTAATAGTAAAGTCAAGTATTTGTTAAACATTCCTGTCACTCCTATTAAGTTCATATTCAATTGCTAAACTACTGCAGGTGTTTTGGTATATAGTTCTCCAGCAATAGATTTACCTATTTTTATATTAAAATCACCTTGTCCTCTCACGAAATTAGGTTTTGCTGTGACTTCAATAAGCTGTGTATGCCTCTGAATATCTTTATACCCCCACTCATTTCTTCGTTGATATTGAATCTTACTCTTACTTCATTTTTCATGGCCCCTCCCTCTATGGTAAAGCAAGTTTTCAGACCTAGTGTGTCTAGACCTGCAGTTTCCAAACTCTCTTTTGAGTGATGTTGCGTTTATCTCACACAGTCCTCTTTGTAGCACCGTTTTTATTACCCCCCCCCCCCACCACATATCCCACATGAATTCGGCTTTAGAAAATAAGATAACAAAGAAGATATAAGGTGAACACGGAGGAGTAAATCAGGCAAGCACAACAAATACTAACCTTTAACTTCTTTATGCAAGATCCTGTACATGTGATTCATCGGACACGCTGGTGTTGGAATGTCCCACAAGTAGAGGTTTATTTACAATATGCAGTATCTCGGCGTCCCGTGCTACTACCGCGGATCCCATTTCGAAAACCAAGGGTCAAGGTAACGGCAGCCGATTTTCGACGACACTCCACCTATAGACATACGTGCACAAGATTCGTTTCGTAGATTTGGAGAGCAATAAGCTTGAATTTATCTTGGAAGCCTGTTTTTTTTAATGATTTTTTATGCGTACATTCTACGCATTTGGCGGGATATAAGTCTAATAAGTCAAACTATAAAATTTATATATATATATATATATATATATATATATATATATTTATTTATTTATTGATATCTATAACTATATATATATATCTTTCTCTATATATAAGTAAATAATTATATATATATATATATATATATATATATATATATATATATATATATATATACATATACATATACACTGTATCACCTGAGTTGCCGCCACTTAGCTGTGTATGCGGTGCGGTCGCGCGCGTGTCTGTATATCACATGAAAATGTTCTTAATCATGCAATCTTCAACGCTCATATTTTACTGATAAAACACTGTCAATTTTACAGTTCAAAAATATTAAATGAAAGAAAAAATAAGTATTAGCAAAGACAAAACAAAAAAGTATTAGAAACGAAAATTTGATGAACAAATGAACAATGGTGTTGAAGCATTTTTCAGTATAGGATATTTGTCTCTAATTTTTAAAATGTTTATTTTTCTTCTCTCATATCCTGACATCTTTTTCAATTTCCTTTCCTTTTCTGTCACTATTTTATCACCAAGTTGGAAAGATTTTAAAATGTTAATAAGAGCGTAATTTCTCCCAGTCAACTCTCAATCGAGATGATATCCAGTAGGATTAATATCTCGTGAAAAGGAAGAATTCAAAATTGAGAAAGAAGAAACTGGAAAACTGTGATATTATGTTTGTTTCGTCCGAATTCATGGTCGATATTGTTCCTAGAAGATGATAACATACGAGCGAAAAATTCGAAAACAACTTTATTGGACTGATTCTTCTGCACGATTGCTGGGATCCACTTCGCTAGCATTGTTTTGAAGGAAGAATGATGTTTGGCTTCGCTCTTCATTTCACTTTAGGCCTGGGTATCATTGTTCTTTCTTTCTTCATGGAACTCTCAATAATCTCTTTGGTATTACATAGCAGACATGGCTTTAGTTCAGTAATAGTTTTATTTTTAAAAAATATATATAGATTCTCACACTTTTTCATACATTTCCGCACACACTGACGCACACGTTTGCATTTGGCAGAGTAATTCAGATCAGGTTAGAAGCTGTTTACAAGCTGTGAAAATGCAATAGAACCATGGTAGAGGGGGCGAGGGTAGGCTAGTCCGCTTATCATGTGTTTTTTTCTAAAAGCTTATAATTCTATTAATGAAAGAAAGAAAGAAAGAAAAACTTTCATAAGCCCTATAAATGCTTAGGAGAAATGAAAAGCACCGACTGAGGAATAAGGCGCGGCGTGCACCACCGCACTATGAGTGGCTGTCCTTGGTGTGTCGGACCCGAGCAATAATGAACTGAAGGTATAAGAAACAAACGAGCTAGAAGCTGAGGGTACTCGTAGAAAACGGGGACAAGAGATTGCACAAACCCGCTCCTATAGTTTATTTTCCCTCTTTTTCCCTTTTACTTCGTGATCTACGTTCTTTTGTATCCTTCTCTTCTCGCATACACCTTCTCGTTTTCTACCCTTTCTATTCCTCCGGTAATCTCGTGTTCATTTCTTTCATTTCCATCTCTAGGCTTGCTTTTATTTCTCTCTCTTTCGTCCTTTTTCTTAAGCTTACGTCCCCAGACCTACCCCCTATCCTCCACCCTAATACCCTACCTGTTCCCTTGACACCCATGATACCTGGTCCCGAATCCCGATTCGAAGCTGGGTAATCCAGCGGGCGGCGCTCAAACACGCTGGAGATCACATCCACCCACGGAACCAACACGACTACAGTCTCTTGCTGCCAAACCATGTTTTTGTTGAAATCTGTGTAAATAGAAATATTGTAATTGTTGCTCCCGAGGTTTCTTCTTTGAGCTTCGAACGCTTCGAATCAGTAAGTGGCAAATAAGCCAGGTGATCATACTTATTTTGCGAGTTTTTATTGCTCTTTATTCCACGTAGTCTCTTTTAATGGTAGATGGAGACAAATGTTTTACATTTGTTTACATACACTCCTTTTTTCTTAATGGCTTGATTTTTTTTTAAATAATTTGTTTTCATAACGAACCTCTCCCTTATTTTACAATATACATATTACGTTATTTAAGGTTTTTATTTTCTTTTAAAATCACTTAAATCTTAAATTTTATTAATTATCAATTTTTAAAAACTAACTTTAGATATGTGTTTAAATATTCAATTATCAATCTTCAAGTGGAACTTCCCACAATAGGCACTTCACGGACTTGGCAACTTCCCCTAATAGGCGGGTTTTCCGCGGTCCCGACCGAAGCGTTGCGTTGAACCCCAAATTCTCGAAATTGGCACTTTTGGCTGGGTCCCTTGAGGTGCCTATTATGGGAAGTTCCACAGAGGACACCTGGGATATCGTATGTATTATGTATTGTTTTACTCTGTTTTGGTTTTGTTTTAATAACTGCGTTTACTGTTTTACTGAGTTTTATTTACAATGTTTTTGATAGACTATTAATCTGTTTCTGATGTATCTTTTAGCAAGTTTTCCACCTAGTTGCCTAATCTTTTTATTATTCATTGTTAATTAACACTATTATTTAATAATATATTCTTAATTAATTGTACTTTGTTTCCGTTTAAATAACTGTTGCCACAGTAACGTGACCCGCCCTGTATATATACCTGTGAAAAATAAACCCATACGGAAGTTGTTTCTGGACTTGGTGTTTGTGTGTACCCCTGGATTACCCTTTACTGTGGCGTCGCTGAATCAGCAAGAAAATGCCAGTTATGAAATGCTGGAAGTGGATACTTTAAAGTTTACATGAGGTTTACAACCTAAGGTTTCTTAAATTGGCTATTGCCAGCCAGAGATGCCCCATTCTTAAAACCTAAGTCCCTTTTTAATGTTAATCCGTTCCTTCGGGACGAGATTTCGTATTCTTTATTTGTTATTTATATTTTTACTTACCAGTGTTGCTTTGCTTTTGTTTTGTTTTCATCTATTCAAAATGGAGTCAAGAACCCATAACCGGACCTATTTCTAAGGGATATGTACCTGGGGCAACTGAACGGGGCCCCCTCCCTCATTCTTTCGGCCCTAAGCCGCCGTCAACCGCTTGGGTGGATGATTTCGGGCTTCCCCTCGACAGAAAGCCTTACATGCCTATACGAGTTGCATCTCCTGCACAAAGCGACTCAAGCTCCCAACAGATGGGCTTGTGGTATGAGCGGCTCCTTACTTTCATCTCCTTGTCAGAAGTTGGGCAGGCGTCGAAGCTCTCATATTTAGGTAGTCTCTAGCTCTCCGGCTGCTTGATGGTATTGCCTTCGTCATCCCAGAGTTGGTTAATGAACTCCAGGGTGCTCCTTCTAAGTGTCCTGATGCATAGCTTCGTCGCGCACCACATCGCGGGAGAGAGAGAGGTTGGAGGAGGGAGGGAGGGAGAGAGAGAAGGAGGAAGAGGAGGGCGGAAAGGAAGGGCAGGGGGATGAGGGAGGAAAGGAGGGTTGGAAGGTTAGGAGGAGGAAGGGAGGGAGGGGCAAGAGGGAGGAGAGAGAATACAAAGAGGAGGTGTGAGCGAATAAGCACGGCATAGGAGGGAATGAGGGAGGGAGAGAAAGACAGGGGGAGGAAGAGGTGGGATAAGACAAAGAGAATGAGGAGGTGGTGGTAGAGGAGAAGAAGGAGGAAAAGGAGGAGGAGGAGGGAGAGGAAGAGGAAGAGGAAGACAAAGACAAAGAGGAAGAGGAAGACAAAGAGAAAGAGGGAGAGGGAGAGGGAGAGGAAGAGGGAGAGAAAGAGAAAGAGAAAGAGAAAGAGAAAGAGGAGGAGGAGGAGAAAGGGGAGGGATGAGTGAGTCAATGAGTGAGGTATGGGAGTTGGATACAGGTACGGGGAAAGAGGAAGAGAAAAAGGGAAGGGGGGAGAACGAAAGATGTACATTGCATGCAGTAGGACTATCCTTCGCTGCCGTTTCTTGATGTTGCTCAACCAGTTGATTCCTGTCCTCATTGTCAAAAAATGAGAGTACTGGATGATTCCACTATATCCTCTCTTGTTCTTCCCCGGCATTTGGCTGGCCAGTAGATGTTGATGGCGGAAAATGCTCTTCCTGACTCTCAACAATCAAATCTTTATCCTTTGCCCTCTCCATTACTTTCACCGCCTAGCAAATCCCCTACGATGTTTCCAGCTTGCTGTTGCTGTTTACTATTGTCAGCAAGCAAACTCGGGGAGCTCCGGTAGGGTTCAACAACATGCTGCTCCTCGTCCCCAAGCCTGACATCGGAGATACTGATGTCCATATCTCCCCCAACATCTTCGATGTCACTCCCGATGTCAGATGAAGAATGACACTTCCAGACCGCTGTTGGGCTCAGTCAGATACGTAGTCAAAGGTGCATGTATTATTTTTTTTTCGTGATTGGTGCTCGGGTTAAACATGCCCGGATGTACAATTCTAGGGTTAACGATGACTAAATAAAATAAGGCAGTATATTGAGACTGAAACAGTCATGGCATCAAAAGGTACATGGTATAAGTTGATTGATTAAATACTCAGAAACACAAATCCTGAATTCTTACTCTTATACAAAGAAGAATGTGAACACACACACACACACACACACACACACACACACACACACACACACACACACACACACACACACACACACACACACACACACACACACACACACAAGAAAAGTATAACTTGGTTCGTGGTGTACAATCGTAAATGAGCATTACCTTCATCAAAGCGTAACATTTTACACTAGGAAAGGAGGTGTGGGCATAAAGAAGAAGAAATGCCAAGTATTAAAAGGAAGATATTGCCTTGTACAGGAGACAATGCAGTTGAAAAGACGAGGTACAACCATAAGAGAAGTGATTATCGAATCCTAAGATAGTTCTTGGAAGACAAAGATATAGAGAAATATTTCTACAGAAAGATATACTGTAAACATACAGACTTGTGAGATCTATCATAAAGGAGTTGACAGATTTGTGACGAAATTAGAAACTGAAGTATTAGAATTTTTTTTTTTGCAAAAATATCGAGGAACTGCAACTACGAGAAGGCTAGACTGTGTACACTTGGATTTATATAAGGCATTTGACAAATGTTCAAAGAAAACAATACAAAGATGTCTTGGTACCAATTATCTTTACCAGTGTCCTTGTTAATCTGGGCTCGAACATGTGAATATGTTCACAGACGAAGAAAGATAATAAACGAGAGGTCATCCTAAAGGCTCAAAGGACTTGTCGAAAGATTCTTCTAAAGGAGTTGCACTTGGGGTATAGAATTCAACGCTAACAAAGGCCAGGTACGTTGGAAGAAGAGTAAGTAGCTGGGAGAAGTCGTACCACTAAATGCGCAACAAAAAGAAAAGAAAAAAAAGAGAATGAAAAAAGAAAAAGAAAAGAAAAGAAATCTCGGAGTAGCTCTAAATATGAAGCTGAATTTAGAGAATTACGTAAACGTTTGAGTTGAAAAAAATCGAAAACACGAGGAAGAAATAATAATAATAACAATAATAATAATAATAATAATAATAATAATAATAATAATAATGATAATGATAATGATAATGATAATGATAATAATAATAATAATATTGATAATAATAATAAAAAATAATAATAAAAAGATAATAATAATAAAATAAAATATTATTATTAGTGATGTACTTAATTCCTCACACGGAGATAATCAGGTCGCAAGATTAAAGGGACGGAAGAAAACTGGATGACATCATTATGGTTTACAATTAAGTTTCATGATCAGTCAAGGAAAAAACTGCGAATTTTAATGAAAGAGAAACAAGAAATTGTAGTTAAAGGTTCGGTATGGAACGCGATTACGAAGATGTAAAGAAATTAAGTTTTCCAAACAGGGCTACTGATAATGGAACAACATCTGTTTTTTGTTGTGCGTGCTACAAATACATATTCAAAAGTTATTTGACCATCTTAATATAGGAGACGGAGCTTCCTGAGTTCAGCTCTCTCTCCTGTATTTAAACATCTAGGTAAGAAGGTACACACGCACGCACTCACATGCACACAAACGCTTGCACGCACACACACACACACACACACACACACACACACACACACACACACACACACACACACACACACACACACACACACACACACACACACACACACACACACACACGCACGCACAAACGCACGCACAAACGCACATACTTGCACATATACATACAAATACTCATCATAACAATGTATTCTCTATTACATATTTAGCCTCAACCTATATCTGCCACACATCCGTTATTACCACCCGATCTCTGTCTCTTTCCCCTCTCCTCTCTTTACCCTTCCTTCGCCTTTTCCACCTCCTCCTCCTCCTCCCACTCCTCCTCCTCCTTCTCCCCCCCACTCCTCCTTCTCCTCCTCCACGACTTCCCCTCGGCTGTCACTCTCACGTCGGCTCAAGTGGGCGTTTTTCCCCTCTCTCTCTCTCTCACTCTCTCTATTTTTTATGTATTATTTTTAATATAATTTTTTTTCTTACCCCCTTCGCTCTCAAGCTCTCTCCCCTCTCCCACTCCCGCGCGCATATGACTCTCGGCGGACAAAGTAGCTAAATTAATTTCCCCTCAACGACAAGCT
>NC_051396.1:12537852-12540352 GCF_015228065.2 Penaeus monodon | reverse complement strand
GTCCTGTAGATACGTGGCAAGTTAAAATCTAGATTCCTCGTAGAATTCTAAGAGTAAAAGAGAAGAAATGTGAAGGAGGAAAGATGAAAAGGAAAACATATGAAGCAAAAGGATGACGAAGACTAAGAAAGAAACGAATAAAAAGAAGTGATGAAAGACCAAGAAAGACACGAATAGGTAAAAATGAAAAGTTAGAGTCAGAAAGAGAAAAAAAGGCAGAAAATGCACGCTACAGCTGTATCCACAAGGCAACACAGGGCTACAGTCGATAAAAATCTCGTCTGATTGCAGGTTTGTACTCAAGGTCGTCTATCGGCAAGAGGAAAGGAGGTGGGGTGAAGGGGGAGGGGGTAGAGTAGTGGGTATGAGCGATTTTCATAATTTTTAAAGCGAAATCGCAAAGTGGAGGGACACCCCCAACCGCCCCCCCTACTTGTCGTGAGCAAAGGGGTAGCGGGGTTGCGTGTCTATCCATCAAACAAGAAAAGGGAGAGGTGTATTGAACAGCGCATGGACGAACAGGGAAATGACTGCTTAATCCACAGAGCGGAGGAAATTGGCTAGATTCTTCGCTCTCAACGACCCTCAGAAGCAGGGGGGGAGGAGAGAGGTATGGGAGGAGGGGTAAGGGAGGGTCGGAGGGAAAGGGTAGAGAAGGGGTAGGAGGGAAGGGGAGGAGAAGGGGGAAGGGAGGGAAGGGAGAAGGAGGGAGAGGGAAGGGAGGAGAAGGGGGGAAGGGAAAGGGAGGGAGAAGAGGAGGAGTGAGGAGGAAGGAGGGAGGGGGAGAAGGAGGAAAGAGGAGAAAGAGGAGGAAGAGGAGGAAAAAAGAGAAGAAGAAGGAGGAAAGAGGATAGGAGAGAAGAGAGAAGAGAGAGAGAGGAGGAAGAGGAGGAAGAAGGGAAGGGAAAGAAGGAGGAAAGAAGGAGAATGAGGAGGAAGAGGAGGGAGATGAAGGAGAATGAGGAGAAGAGGAATGAGGAGAAGGAGAAGAGAGAAGAGGAGGGAGAAGAGGAAGAAGAGAAGAGAAAGGAGAAAAGAAGGAGGAAAGAGGAAGGAGAGGAGGGAGATGAAAGGAGAAAGAGGAGGAAGAGGAGGGAGAAGAAGGAGAATGAGGAGGAAGAGGAGGAAAAGAAGGAGAATGAGGAAGAGAAGGAGGAAAAGAAGGAGAATGAGGAAGAGAAGGAGGAAAAGAAGGAGAATGAGGAGGAAGAGGAGGGAGAAGAAGGAGAATGAGGGAGGACGAAAGGGCCAGGTGAGAGGGAGCAGGAAGAGGGGATAATGGGGTGGGAAGAAGTGCCGCCGAACAACGTAAAGAAACTGTAAACTACGCACAGATCTGCAGGCAAAAATCGCTCTCTTAGCCGGGGACGGGGTTCGGGATCCGTGGAAGAAAGATGGAGAGAAGGAAGGGGATAACGTGAAGGGAGAAAGAAGGAGGAATAAAGAGCACGAGAGCACGAGAGATTGGTAGATAGATAGATCGATAGATAGATAGATAGAGAGAGATAGAGAGAAAGAGAAAACGGAGAGAGAGAGTAAGGACACACACACACACACACACACATATATTATATATATATATATATATATATATATATATATATATATATATATATATGTATATATGTATATATACATTTCTTCTTTTAACGGTAGGTTCATGTCTGAGCCGCCGTGGTCACCGCATGATACTTAATTGTAGTTTTCATGTTGTGATGCTCTTGGAGTGAGTACGTGGTAGGGTCCCCAGTTCTCCACGGAGAGTGCCGGTGGTACCTTTTAGATAATCATCCTCTCTATTTATCCGGGCTTGGGACCAGCACTAGGTAGACAATCAAGGTGAAGTTCCTTGCCCAAGGGAACAACGCGGCGGTCGGTGACTCGAACCTTCGAATTCAGATTGCCGTCGTGACAGCATTGAGTCCGACGCTCGAGCCATTCGGCCACCGCGGCCTTGACGATCATGGGCTTCCATGATTTTTTCTTATCAATTTAGAGCGGTGGTTTGCCATTGCCTTCCGCCCGGTGTTTTTATCGAGTCACCATCTTTATTTACCCGGCACTGACTTGAGCTGGCTTGGCCACCCAGTGGCTAGGCAGGCAATCGAGGTGAAGTTCCTTGCCCAAGGGAAACAACGCGCCGGCCGGTGACTCGAACCCTCGAACTCAGATTGCCGTCGTGAAAGTCTTGAGTCCGACGCTCTAACCATTCGGCCACCGCGGCCCCGTATATATACATATGTCTATATAAACATATATATGTGTATATATATGTATATATGTATAAGTATACATACATATATACATATATGTGTATATGTATATATATATATATACACACACACACACCATATATATATATATATATATATATATATATATATATATATATATATATATGTGTGTGTGTGTGTGTGTGTGTGTGTGTGTGTGTGTGTGTGTGTGTGTGTGTGTGTGTGTGTGCAAATATATATAGAGAGAGAGAGAGAGAGAGAGAGAG
>NC_051396.1:12517714-12522714 GCF_015228065.2 Penaeus monodon | reverse complement strand
TAATAGCGTTTTATATTTATGTAAATAATAATTTATAATATTAATAATTTTTAATAAATTTAATATAACAACATATAAATTAAAAAATATATAAATTTATATATATTATAATATATATAATATATATTATATATGTTATACATATACACCAACACCACAATTTTATATCGTGGTGTGTATAATAATACAAAAATATATATAAAATATATAATATAATATATAATATATATAATATATATATAAAATATATACCCCAAAACCCCACACACACACACACACACACACATATATATATATAATATATTAATATATATTATATATAATAATATTATATATAGTACATATATTATTTATATATTATTTTAATATTATATAAAATAATAGGTATATATACTTATATATAAATACATATTAAATAAAATATAAATAATTATAATATTTTAAAATATATATATATTTTATATATATAAGTTGGTGGGGTTGGTGTGTGTGGTGTGTGTGTTGTGTGGTGTGCGTGTGTGGTGTATTATTACATATATATATAATAATTTTAATTTTTAAAGTATATATATCATAATAAATATATATATAATTTTACATATATTTGGTTTTAAAATTTTGTAATTTAAAATACACACCACACACACACAACCACACACACACACACACACACACCACACACACCCCACCCCACACACGCCAACACACACACATAAAAAAAAAATAAAATGTATATTAGTACACAATTAAAATATATATATTATAATAAATATAATATGTATTTATATATATGTATATATATATAATATAATAATATATATATATAAATAATATATATTATATATATATTATCGTTGTGTGTGAAGTGTGGTATACATACAACATACATATGTGTATATAAAATATAATAATATATATATATATAATATTATAATTATATTACATTTATATATTAATATATATATAATATATAATATATATAATATATAATATAATAATATTTGGTTACTATGTATATATATGAAATTTAAAAATATAATATAAATAATATATTTTTTATTTATATATCTTTTATATATAATATTATATATATATATAATATAATATATATATATAATTATATAATAAAATATATTGTGTGTGGTTTGTGTGGTGTGTGTGGTTTGTGTTGTGTGTTGTGGTGTGTGTTGTTTGTGTGTGTTGTGTGTGTGTGTGTATGCGTGTGTGTGGTATGTATATACATATAATATATAATATATATAATATATATATATAATATATATATTATATATTATAGTTTTATGATATAATACAACACACACACACACACCACTTTTTATATATTATAAAAATAAAAAATATATATTATATACACACACACACACAAAACACACACCACACCCCAACAAACACACACACACACACACACACCACACTACACAACACACACACACACACACAATAATATAATATAATATATATATATATATATATATAATAAATATATTATATAATATAAAAATTATATATATATAAATATATATTATACATAACATACAACACACACAACACACACACCAAACAAACAAACAAACACCACACACACACAAACACAAAACACACACACAACACACACACTATCTATCATCTATCATCTATCTATCTATCTATCTATCTACTTTGGCTTTTTGTCTATCTACTTTTTATCTATTATCTTCTTTATCTACTTCTGTCTCTCATTCTCTCTCCTCTCTCTCTCTCTCTCTCTCTCCTCTTCTTCTCTCTTCTCTTTTTTTTTCCTCCTCTCTCTCCTTCTCTCTTCTCTCCCTCTCTCCTCTCCAAATATATATAATATATATATATATTATATATAAAAAATAATTATTTTTTTTTTATAGTGTGTTGTGTGAGTTGTTGGGTGTGTGTTGTGTGGTGTGTGTTTTTGGTGTGTGCGTGTGTACACACCCCAAACAAATATATATACAGTAAGTATATATATATATAAAATTAATTTTTATATATATATAATATATAATATATAATATGTATATAATATATAATAAATATAATAATATATATGTTAATTATTGAAATATTATATATATAATATATATATATATTTAATTATATTTATATTAATAAAATATACATAGCTATCAAGAAAGCTATAAAAAAGGAAGTGAGCAGAAAAATAAATTAGATAAGCCTGGTTTTTCTAAAGGAAAGGGCTCACTTTCCCGGGTCGGGCCCCCGAATGTGAAAAAGAAGGTAGGGAAAAAGGGGAAGAAGAAGAGGAGAAGGAAACTCGCGGAGGAGAATGAACGGGGAGTTTGAGGAAAAGAGTAAAGGGGGGCGGAGGGAAATGGTGAATGAGGGGGAGGGGAGGGGGAAGAGAGGGAAGGAGGAGGAGGGAAAAAGAGAAAGGGGAAGAGAGGAAGGGGGGAGGAGGAGGAGGAGGAGGAATTTGAGAAGGAGGAAGAAGAGGAAGGAGGAAGAAGAGGAAGGAGAAGAAGAGGAAGAAGAAAAGGAGGATGAAGAAGAGAGGGCGAAGAGGATGAGAAAGAAAAAGAAGAAGAGGAGGAGGAGAAGGAGGATGAGGAGGAGGAAAAGAAGAAGAAGAAGAAGAAGAAGAAGAAGGAAAAGGAGAAGAAGAGGAGGCAGAGGAAGAAGAAGTGAGGGGGAGATGCAGTAGACAATAAGTAAACGGGAAAGAGATATTAAGGAAACCAAACAAAGGAGTGGGATAGGGAAGAAGAGGAGAAGGCAAAGAATAGAAACAAAAGGGGAAGGAAGGAGGTGGAGAGAGCGTGGAAAGAATGATATTTACAGTAACTTTGAGACAAAAAGATAAGAACAAGGAATAATCAGGAATGACAGAAAAAGGGACATTCACATACACACACACACACACACACACAATCCTACACACGCACACACTAACACACACTGCAAAGCGCACACACACACACACATGCATAACACACACACACACACATGCATACACACACACACACACATACACACACGTACACGCACAAGCAGAGAGCGAATAGATACTGAAAGAATACAAAGAAAAAAAATCCCACAGAAGGGAAAAGAAGACAAAGGCGAATATAAGATGAAGAGAGAAAAGAATGAAGGAACATTAAGAAAAAGTAGAAGACAAAAAGAGGGTGAAAAAAAGACGAAGAGAATAGAAAAACAGGAGAAGAAAAAGAAAGCGAACGAAAAAAAAGGAAGAAAAAAACACGTTTAATTAGGTTTCCGGCGCGAGGCTGGTAAAAGTCTGGCCTGTGCGACAATTAACGGTTTCACACCATGATTAATACCTCTCCCTCACTCCTCTCCTCCCTCCCCTCTTCCCCGCACTCACTCCTCTCCCTCCCCTCTGCTTCGCCCTCACTCCTTCCCCTCCCCTCTTCCCCGCCCTCACTCCTTCCTCTCTCTCATCTCTTCCCCACCCCTCCCCTCCCTCTTCTCTTTCCCGCCCTCACTCTTCCCCCTCCCTTCTTTCCTGCTCAGCCCTCACCCCTTCCCTCCCTCTCCTCTGCTCCGCCCTCACTCCTTCCTCTCTCCTCCCATACCCTCACTCCTTCCCTTCTTCCCCTCACTCCTTTCTCTCTCCTCCCATACCCTCACTCCCCCTCCCCTCCTCTCCCTCCTCACTCCTCCTCTCCTTCCCCTCTGCCCTTTCCCTCCTTTCCTCCCTCCCCTCTGCTCCGCCCTCACTCCTTCCCCTCCTTCTTCCTTCACTCCTCCCCCACTCCTTCTCTGCCCCTTCCCTCACTCCTACCCTCCCTCACCTTTTTCTTCCCTCACTCCTTCCCCTCTCCTCCTCTCCCTCCCCCCTGCCCCTCCCTCACTCCTCTCCCCTTTCCCTTCTTCTCTCCCCTCATTCATTCCTCCTCCATCACCCTCCCTTCCCTCACTCCCCCTCTGCTCTTCTTCCCTCACCCCCCCCCTCTGTGTCCATCTGGCTCTCTGCTTTTGTATAGCTCTCGGTTGTGTCATTATTATTATTATTACTGCTAAAATAATGATAGTAATGGCAATGGGGATACTGATGATAATGATAACGATTATCATTATTACCATTATTTGTAGTATTGCTATTACTGATACTATTAATGTTGTTATCATCATCATTATTATTATTGTTATTATCATTATGATCATCATTATCATCATCATTATTAATGTTAATATTATTACTATTATCATTATTATTATTACCATCATCTTTATTATTATCATCATTGTTATTATTGTTATTCTTATTATTCTTATTGATATCATCATCATCCTCATCATTATTATTATAACTGTTTCATCATTATATTCATTATATTCATTCATGATTGATATCATCATTATATTAGTGCTACCATTTTTTATTGTCTTGTTCGTGTTTATGTCTGTCTCCTTGCTTGTTCGCGTGTCTCTTTATGCCTCCTTTCTCTGTCTGTTTTTGTTTATTTCTGATTTTATATTTCAGCAACACACACACAAATACACGCGCAGACATAATGCATTCTATGCAAATACTATCAACGATAAACACATCCACACGCGCAGACACATTACGCAAACAAATATCCTCCTTTACACTGACATTATTACATGTATCCACACACACACACACACACACACACACACACACACACACACACACACACACACACACACACACACACACACACACATATATATATATATATATATATATATATATATATATATATATATATCAAAATAATGGTAAAAAAAAGTTATGGCATTCTTAATATCCGTCAGGGAGTATTGCCAATACGATCAAGAAAAAAACAATGATGATACTGACAATGGCAATGATATTAATCATAACAACAACAGTGACAGTACTGATGATAATAATGATGGCAAGAAATAAATGATAGAAATAATATTAAAAGTGCTATTAATGGTAATAATGATAAAAATGACAATATATATATATATATATATATATATATATATATATA
>NC_051396.1:12510214-12512714 GCF_015228065.2 Penaeus monodon | reverse complement strand
TCTCATTTGTTTTTTTGTCCAGTTTTATGCTCTGACAATAGAACAATTAAAGATGCCTTTCTCGCATTTCTCTCATAATGCTTTAACATGTTATAATCATATCTGTCGCTCTCTCTGTCTCTCATTTCCTCTCTCTCTATGTCTGTCTGTATCTCTCTCGCTCTCTCTCTCTTTCTCTGTTTCTGTCTCTCTGTCTCTGTGTGTAATTCTCCCCCCCCCCCACACCATCTCTCTTTCTCTCTCTCTTACTCTCTCTCCTTCTCCCTTTGAGATTTCATGAAAAAAGATAAATTTACAAATTGTCAGTTTTTATTAATTCTAATATTTTCCTTGATATTCGAAGATAACCTTACTGTTCTGAAACGAGGGGGGGATTATGTCATATGATTAATGCAAACAACTAAATTACGAATGGAATTATTCTTTTGATATCAAAGCTATTTTTGATATATCCTCTTACCCCGCCCCTCAGAGGTACCTTGTTTTTGGTGGGAATCACTCACCCCAGCTGCAGCCACGTCATTAGCCGAGGCTCAATGAGAAATGCCACAACAATAGAGCCAGCCTCCCCCACCTCCCTTCCTGCCTCACTCACCCGTTTCCCCCCCCCCCATTCCCATAACCCCGGGAGGCCATTCCCGCCTCAAGATAGATCTGAGATCTGCGCCTCCGCCGGGCCTCGCGACATCTGCTGTGATCGGGGCGCTATACAATTAGACGGAGCCGCGGCCTCGCTCGTGTTGTCCCGTCCGGCCCGTGGCGTTGGCAGCGGCACACCGAAGCGGCAGGCGAGTCCAGGCGAGTTCAAGGCAAGGCGAGCAGTGCCGCACGAACCACGGAAGGGGCTGTACGGCTGCTCCTCGGCTCCCCCTGCCCACGCGGTGACGCTGGCTCTTGCGCTGCTTACACGCCCTCTCGCTTGTCGTCGGGCGTGCTAGGCGAATGCATGTTTGATTTTTAACTCTGTCCTTTCAATATGAAGGTCCCGGATTAGTGAAAAGTGATGGAATTCAGAATGCATAGAAAAGATAATCCTCATCTCGGCTGGCTCGAGATACAGACCCCAGTCGACAGATTGTGAAACGAACGAGAACGAAAATAAAATGAAAATCAGTGAGTGAATTCAGGACGCGAAAATACATGGCCTTTTTCCCCAGAGAAATGAGAGTTTCAGCATGACAGTCAAGAAAAATATCCCGCACACGCCTTGTCGCCAGTGACGTGCGCCGACGTCCGCGGCCGTGGCGCCAGCGAGCAAAACACGAGGCTGGCTTTCGCAAAGCTTTCCTAATACAAGAGAATAAACACTCATGCCAGCTTTACTTCCCTCGAACGTGCAAGGACGGAGATGTATGGAGGATTATACGCTGTAAGGGACAAGCACGAGTATGATTCTTAACAAGCCTACACTAGCGCGACAGTTATGGGACTGTTACGGTAAAGAGCCTTCCAAGTTTCTCTCACTTCGCACACAAAACATGGAATATTTTCTTTGGTGTGTAGAACATTGAGATTCTTACGAGATTAAGACCAGTGTGTCCTAAAATATGTGTGTCCCAAAGAGACCCAGAATCCTGAAGCTCGAAGAGAATGCAAAGTGAACATATGATTTGAGGATTCCAAGAAAGACATTCATATTTCGTTTGTTTAGGATGAACAGGAAAAATCAGTGAACCACCAAGTTCAGTGTACACCAGCGAAGATTCTCGTTTCATCGCAAGAAACTCAACATGTCCCTAAGGAGATAGTATTTCCCGAATAATTAATCGCGCGTCGGAGAGAGTCACGGAAGTGATCTTGAAGAAATCATTTCATCGTTGCAAGAGAGATTCCAGACCGAGGGGCATTATGGCTCAGCCTCCGTGTCGTATGAGGAACAGCAGGCCAGAGGAAGTGACCTGCACGAAGGCGAAGACAATGATAAATGGGTTTCGAGTATGATGGAGAAGTCGTACGCTTTCAGAACTGTGAGATGGACATGAATTGCGGGTTTGGGAAAATATGGAATGACATTGGTTCTTTATGAATAGTGGTTATGAAATAGAGGACACAAAATATAGGAAATAGAGACAAACAAACTGTATACCATGCAGGAAAATTGTGGCACATAAGTTAAATTGCTACACCATTCATAGTAAGAATAATGATGAAAAATATGAACATCAGTTTTTCGCACGAATTAGAAATTAACCCTGAGCTTTTAACCCCCTGATTTCTGACCTGTAAAACGACCTTGCTCTAACTCTGACCTGTCGTGACCTGCAGCAGTCGGAAAGCAACATGGCCGCCCCCAGTAGACCCACAACGCTGGCGTGTTCGTCCAGCATTCAGCGCTGTCTGTTGCTGTTCCTGTTCCTTCCCTCCCTCCTCGTCCACCCGGGTGAGTCAGAGATCCCACGGTGTTATGGCCATTTACTCCGTTTTATCTTGCTAATTCATATTTCCCTCTTTTATCTTCCTCGCTTTCTCCCCCCTTCTTCTCCCCCAGATTCCACGCGGG
>NC_051396.1:12485214-12492714 GCF_015228065.2 Penaeus monodon | reverse complement strand
TGGCACTGTTGAATGATTTTTAGTGATCGGTATGGCAAGAAAGATGATCAAATGCCAACAAAAATAAATATCAAAAATAAAAATAGGTGCATAGATAAATAGGAAACTAGTAATAATAATAATAATAATAATAAAAAACTGGATAGAAAAAAATAATAAAATGGAAACTCTCCACTCTCCTGTTACGTCGCAAAATGTGAGACCCTGAAAGCTGTTAGCAAGCAAAAGCTAAGACTACTAAGCTTACCTAATATAACGAGGGAGAAATTTCCCTTCCTGACACGCCCGTGAAGGGTATCAGGCATCATCCCGAGGACTAATACCGTATTAAGATCTCGCTAATGTTGCTAATGCGTGGCAGCTGTTCTCATGTCGCTAGAGGAGAACTTTGCGACACGGTATTTCACACAATATTGGATTTTTAGTGTATGAGTCATTGTCATAACACATTTTTCTTATGTGAGGAGAGTGCTTGTGTTTTTTTTTTTAGTTTGTTCTGTTGAAGGTTCTTGAAATTATACTCGACTTTCATTTATTTAATGCTGCCTCTGTCAGGTAATGTTTATCTTTGGAAAAATATGTATTCATGACTTTTAATAGGTTTGAAGTATTTTTTTCTTATCTATATTTAATTGATCGATTATAGCCAACATTAATCTTCTTGTTCTGACAGATTAATAGTAGAATGCTAGTCCCCGATACGGGTTTTTCTTGTTAGAGTTATTCTTAGAATGTGAGTTTTTTTTTTTTTTTACTGAAACAACGCTGTCATCTACGAGCAATTAAAGTTACTTCAAAAATATCATGTACAACACACACACACACACACACACACACACACACACACACACACACACACACACACACACACACACACACACACACACACACACACACACACACACACACACACACACACACGCGCGCGCGCGCACGAACACGTACATACACGAACACATACAATGTTTATGATAATTTTGTCAATTTCGAACGGAATACTAAGATACTTTTTGTTGAAAGCTGGACATTACACTATTTGTTCCTGTCAACGCTACTGGAATTTATAATAATAATAATAATAATAATAATGATAATAATACAATAATAATAATAATAATAATGATAATAATAATAATGATAATAATAACATTAATAACAATAATAATGATAACAAAAATAATAATAATAACAATAATCCTACAACTACTACTGAAGATAAACAGATAAAAGAAAGAAAAACAGAAATAAATAAACGAAGAACAAATCATGCGATGAAAGAATAAGTCATGTTTTTGCAAAATACGTTCTTTGTCCACTTCGTTCTTTGTCAAAATGGCCCAGGGAGATTTAGTGTTCCCTCGATCGTAGTTCATCCATTGTTATGACCTCATATCCTCATTCCCTGTTCAGAAATGAGAAGTGGAGAGTAACGGCAATATTCAGTACAAGCGTAGGTGTCAAGGCGTCTTTCGGAAGACGCGGAAAACAGGTGGACGAAAATAGGTTCTTATGTTTGTCAAGCGATTCCGGAGTGAAGCATATGTTCAGACTCACTTCACTCACTCTGCGATAAAAGTCCTCGTGCTGTGAACACGCCTGGCAACTGAATAATAACGATCGCGCTGTTGAACAATCAATCATATTTACTTGTGACAGTCTCTCATACTGCAGTTGGGCCGATGTCCATGTATCCTTTCTTGCTACTGAACGATGACTCCAACACGACACCAACAGTATATAGACGCCCACACATACGTATCCGTATAATATATATATATATATATATATATATATATATATATATATATATATATATATATATATATATATATATGTATAGTTGTGTGTGTGTGTGTGTGTGTGTGTGTGTGTGTGTGTGTGTGTGTGTGTGTGTGTGGTGTGTGTGCGCGCGCGCGCGAGTGTGTATGTGTATGTGTGTGTGTATGCAGACAGAAAGAAAGAAACGGAGAGACAGACAAAGAGACACAAAAAGGGTCGAAGGATTGACAGATGAATAGACACAAAAATAAACGACACACAGAATATCCTAAAAATAAATATCAATAAATATAAGAGAGAGAGAGAGAGAGAGAGAGAGAGAGAGAGAGAGAGAGAGAGAGAGAGGAGAGAGAGAGAGAGAGAGAGAGAGAGAGAGAGAGAGAGAGAGAGAGAGAGAGAGAGACACACACAAAACCCTCTGGTGAAAGTAAAAGACACATTTCCCCTTCGCCCTCTGCTGTTGATCACAGTACCTGATTTGTCTTAATTGAACTCACTGGGATCCCTGCAAAAGCGTCAATGAGAATTAATGTTAGGATTATTCAGAAACAGCAAAATGTAGGACGACTTAGCTGTTAGTGTAAACGTGAATAATAATACTTCATTAGAAAGATAGTAATGAAGAAAGAATAAAATAACTTTGATGTCATGAAATCGTGTGCGAAATAATTTCATCGGATTAAGAAATATGAGTGTGGTGAAAAATGCGGCCTGTAAGTGAACAAATGATAGTTCTACGTTCTATATTTCAAGGAGATTCGGAGAACTTGCGTAACATTGAAAACATGAGTTGAACAAATACGTTTAAAAGAATGAATTCGCGTCTTAGGAGTATGTATCTTGCTTTATATATGGTTTATGTATCCATATGATGGATAGTTTAATACTGGAATATCACGTTTTTTTTTCTTTCTTTCTTTTTTATCTCGTCGGTTTCCCTATTTCTACCACGAAAACGGTTCTTAACTATATTTCTACCCAAATATGCAAAAATGCTTCAGCTGTAAGAGATAAAATTGGATTTTAGAGAAAGATCAAATGATAAACAAAATTCGTTTACGGTCTGTGTCTGCCGGATTCATAAACTCGACGAACGCAGTGTCGAAACCTTCGTGGTGTGTTCGTTCGTTCCCGCCTCTTTTGTCTTTCTGACTTTCTTTCATGGTAATAAATACTTTCGTGACTCGGATATGTATGAGCGCTGAATATTGGAACAAGTCCTAGCGAGGGATTACATAAAGAGCGCACGGGATTTAAAAATGTATAAAATATATATACACATTCTTTATCTTTTCATTTGATTTTCTAATTGTTCCCGGAGAAGGGATTACACGGCCTTCAGGATTGACAAGATCAAGTATCGGCTTTTTTTTTTTACCCCACGACTCATTCATTAATATTCCATCATCTATCCGAGCATTTAATGTAGAAACAGTGTAACCTCGCCATAATTACGATCATAAAAGTGTAATATGAAGATCATTCAAAGTTATATTTTTATGCAACCCGGTTTTAATTTCGTGTTGTTTATGTCTGGACCGCGTGACCTACTGCATGTCGCGAATTTTCGGTCCAGGTAACCGATATTAGTTTTGTGCTACTCTGAATGGAAATATACCGAAAAGAAATGCAGTCTTGAAAGGAAACTTACGGATAAATGTACATAGACATATTATGCCTGCTGAGCACACACAGCATACATAAACACACACACACACACACACACACACACACACACACACACACACACACACACACACACACACACACACACACACACACACACACACACACACACGCATATATATTTATATACACATATATATTCATATATATATATATATATATATATATATATATATATATATATATATATATATATATATATATATATATACATAATACATGTACACACACACACACACACACACACACACACACACACACACACACACACACACACACACACACACACACACACACACACACACACACACACAAACACGCAAAGAGGACAGAAATAAAAAACAATATTATGTGCAGCTCTTGATAAAAAAAAAGAAACTTGCACAAATTCTTTTCATTCTTTATTGTCGCTTGCAGAAACATTAGAAAATATATATACATATATTTTTTCTTTCGCAAACATGCATTGCTAGAGGCCGAGATATTCATAACTGATTTGCTGAAGTTCTGAGTGCAAAAAGGTAATGGATTAAAACAAACGTCCTTTGGGCATGAAACTTAATCAAATTATTTTTCACGTACGGACAGTAACGGAAAATATACTTACGCAAACAGGAATACTGTATTAACCATATTTTGTTAGTTTTATATGCATTCATCAGTTCACCCGCGATGGAGCATACATTAAATTGATTAAAATGTGTGATGATTGTAAAGATGATGGTAATGGTGATGGTGATGATGATGGTAATGGTGATGGTGATGATTCTGTTGATGATTTTGAAGATGACGTTGATGATAATGATGCTGGTGCAAATGAAGATGTTATTGATCATGATGTTATTGATCATGATGGTGACTTTATATATGATGGTGATGATATTGATGATAATGCTGATGATAATTTGATGATGATAATGATAATTAATGATAATGATGATAGCGATGATAACTAATAATGATAATAAGGACAATATTGATAGCAATAGCGATAGTCGTGATAGAAATAATGATAATAATAATACCGATAAAGACAACAAGTACTAGACCAACAACAACAACAAAAAGAATAATGATAATAAGATAATAATGATAGCAGTGACAATAACAATGATGACAACTACAACAATGATGATAGTGTTCATGATAATGATAAAAAAATATAATGATTATGATAATGATGATAAAACTACAATAATAGTTATATTAATCAGAGTAAGACACCTCATAAGAACGAGATAAGTAGATAGCACTATCGCATTATCATATGTGTGTTGAAAGTGACTCTCCAGAACAAGCGGGTTCGAATCCTACCCTCGGACAGAGGTTGGGAAGAGCACCTGTTCTTTGTCCTTTACTGTTATAACCAAGGTCCTTCGTCACACACTCACTTGTAAGAGAGAGAGAGAGAGAGAGAGAGAGAGAGAGAGAGAGAGAGAGAGAGAGAGAGAGAGAGAGAGAGAGAGAGAGAGAGAGAGAGTTAGATGTATACACACACACACACACACACACACACACACACACACACACACACACACACACACACACACACACACACACACACACACACACACACACACACACACACACACACACACACATACACGCACACACGGGCAGACACAGTGTATGTGTGCCATATTATTTGGCATAGTTCCCCCCAAAACACAGGGGAGAATACATCCCCCTGAAACCACGAATATTAGCATATTGATCTAGCCTGTATATTGAGTACCGAGCTTGTACCATGTTCGAAACACTTTGTATCATTTTTTTTTCATTTTCCATTAAGAAAATGGTAAAAAAAGATTGGGGGAGAAAAAGGAAGAATGAAGCAATGGTTTTCATTGGCGTTTGTGAGTCTACATAGCTGTCTACTTCTTCCTTCTTTCTCATGGGCCAACGGAAATGATACTTCAATGTATGAATTAAACAGCAAACAGCACAGTTTCAAAAGTCATAAAACTGCACTATTCCATTTTTAATCGATTAACTCATTACAGAGAGGCAATTCTGCCACGGCATTTTTGGCATAGCAGTTTTACCACAGGTAATGCATTGGTAATAATATTGTCACACGTGCGATGAATAAAACAGATGGGGGTCAGGTATCATTTGTTATTGGTCTTACGAAACATAGCGGGATATAAGTATATGTATGTATGTATATATATATATATATATATATATATATATATATATATATATATATATACTCTCTCTCTTCTCTCTCTCTCTCTCTCTCTCTCTCTCTCTCTCTCTCTCTCTCTCTCTCATTCTCTCTCTCTCTCTCTTTCTGTGTGTGTCTGTCTTCTTTTGTCTCTGTCTGCGTCTTTCTATAAATCTATGTACACTTTTACACATATGTACCTTTATACATGATATGTTTATATATATATATATATATATATATATATATATATATATATATATATATATATATATATATATATATATATATATATATATATATATATACACATTCATATATCTCAAAGCAATTTTCAAACCGTCAGATAAAACCATTTCGCAGCAACTATGCAGACGTGTACTGTACTTTAGATTTCGCATTCGTCACTGTCACTGAACCTGTCTACTTGCCTTCCAGCCTGCCGGCGCAAAGACAAATGCCATTAGCCCTTTTAACGACCCAAAACGAATTAAAGGCGGCGCTCTCTATTTCAACGTGTTTCTTGCTAGAGAACAGGGGAAGGGGTCGGGCTCGGAATGCGGGTCGGGACAGAGGAGGATTTAGACGAGAGAAAAAGGTTATTGCAGTATTTGAGTTACTGCGAACAAGTAGCAGACATGCTGACTTTTCTGTTATGGTATCTTGGGGTTTCCAGTTTTTGTTATCGGGTATTATGATGATGTTCAGATGATGATAATGATAAAAAAAAAAAATAAAATAAGACTGGGAATGCTGTAATTATAGTTACTGACATAGATGCAACGGTAATAATTGTGGTAACGTTCAAAATATCACTAACAATAGCAAGAATGATGATGAAATGAAAGTAAAAATAGTTACAACACTGTTTTATGTATTACAAGATTACCATTAGCCTAAGCTTGTTACTGTCACTGCTATTAACTTAAATATAAATCTTATTTGTTTTCTGTATATAACTTTGTTCTTACATCATACATATGTTTGTCATTTTTTTGTTGCTAATCCTCCTTAGATCTTAATTATGTTTTCATAATAACTGTTACATAGAACGATCTTTTTTGTAAATTAAACAAGGTTTCAATTCTAAAACACAACCGTAAACATAGATATATTCATTAAAAAAACGAAAGAATCAATCAATAAATCAAAAAAGAAAGAAAAAAAAATGAAGAACAAGAAGAAGAAGAAGAAAAAAAAAGAGATGAAGAACAACAAGAAGAAAAAGATAAAAAGATAAAAAAAGGAAGAGAGAGAAAAAACTAGACATCGACGTATTTCTATTGAATACAAATCCACAGTCGAGGCTTTCGACATCCCGTCTCTGAGGCTATTTTGGCATCGTCATTTTCCGGAGCGACGCGGGTTGGTATTTAGAAGGTGACGCCGCCTGTGTTATTGGTTTTGTAATTATAGACATCATAAGATTGGCCGTGCCTCGCTGACGTCATACTGGGCGGCGCTATAACTGTTTAGGCAATGCAATAACGCGGAAAGGAAGGGGGGAGGGTAAGGATGGGGAGGGAGTAGTGGTGGGGAGGGGTGTAGATATTGCACGGAGGGGGGTGTGGGGGGGGGGGGAGGATGATGGGTTGGGTTGGGGGATAAGGAGATGCGGAAGAGTCCGGATAGGAGAGAGGGTGGTGGAAGATAGGGATAGAAGGGTTAAGCATAGGGAGAAAGGGAGTGTAGATATTACAGGGATAGGCGTTGAGGGTGAGGATAGGATGAAGCGTGAAGATAGACAGATTGAACGGGAGGTGAACAGAGGGAGGGGGGGGGGTGATAAGTCAATTTCTGTAGCGTTTAAACGGAGAGAGAGAGAGAGAGAGAGAGAGAGAGAGAGAGAGAGAGAGAGAGAGAGA
>NC_051396.1:12462714-12465214 GCF_015228065.2 Penaeus monodon | reverse complement strand
TTAATGGTAAAATAAATTCCACACTATTGGAGATTCATAAACTATATGCTACAGGAATTTGTTTTTTTTTAGTCCCCCCATGTAGAACATGTTCCTTTTTTGACAAGGGTAGGAAGAGAAGAAAGAAGGAAAGAGAGAGAGAGAAAAAATATATATACATACATATATACATATACATATACATACATGCACGCATATACGTTACATACATATATATACATATACATACATACTTACATATATATATATATATATATATATATATATATATATATATATATATATATATATATATATATAATATATATATATATATATATATATATATATATATATATATAAGGTGTGTGTGCATGCCTTACCCTTGCAGTACTTAGCTACATGGCCACTTCCCATGAGGGGACATGTTCGTAGAGAAACATGCTTACTAAGTCGCGGGAAGATGCGGTAGGATGGCTAGTTCCTTTCCGCCCCGACTCTGACCCCAACATGCTGACGGCAGCATACCAATACTCATTCACAGCTGACAAGACTCAAGACCTTGCGATTGCAAAGCCAACGCTCTACCAATGAGCTATGCCACCACTTGTGATTATAATGATGATAATGATAATAGTTATAATAGTAGTTATAACAATTATGATAACAATGGTAATAATAATGGTAATGATAAGAATTCTATCAATAAGTGTAATGTAATAAGGATAACAATAAAAAAAAATATTAATATCAATAAGATGATGATGATGATAATGATAATGATGATAATGATGATGATAACAGTACAACTATTATAACAGTAAAGAATTAATCATATTAGTAATGATATGAAATTGAGGATGATGATAACAATGACAACAATGTATCCTTTAGTGTCATTGCAATGGAACTAACTGATATTATGGTGAAACATTATAACACAGTATCTATGCGGCACTGAAAGGAAATGATGCAGTAATTTTGACATGGTATGACGCTAGGTAGGAAAATCTATATTCAGTTTGGTTTACTCCTTTATTTACCACCTTGGCTAACTGCATAGACGTGGGCAAGCTGTGGTACAATGTAATAATATTATATAATGCAATAACATTGTATAATGTTATTACATTTGAATTTTAGGCTATAACGTTATTGTGATAAATAATACTTCAGATAAATAAAGGAACAATTATACAGTCCTTTACCTACTCATTAGCCACGCCGTCGTACAGCTTCGGCGTGGAAAGGCATTGCTACATTTGATTTGCGGTCATGTGATACAACATAAGTATATCTTCTAAGACATCAGATGATATGAAATAGTTACATAATTCTCCGTACCCCATGCTAGGTGGGTCTGAAAGGCTGTAACACATGACACTCTCAGATATAATGTACAAGTGTTCGCTTATATTCTTCATTACACAATTTGCACTTCTTCGACATTACAAACTGTATTGACCTGCCAATACAGTCTATATCCAAGCCTAATTCTTGCGGTCACAATATCACACTGTTTTGTTCTTGTTTTATATAAACCATAGATGAATGAATCTTGCGTAAACCGGTCATAGTGCTTTATGCTACAGCTTTCAGGCGTTGAGAATTAATCAACTCAGTCAAGTCCTCTTTGAAGGAAGCTTTAATGATGTATAAAATCCTAGAAAGAGGTACTCCAAGATCTATATCTACACTTTGCTTGTCATATACTGACTTTGCTAGGCGATCAGCATGATCATGCCAAAGGATTCCATCATGTGTTGGAATCCACACAAAACGTATATCATCGCCTCGTTCCTTTTGCACGATACAAGTTTATCCTGATGTTTTTTGCAATATTTCCTGCACCTTTGTCTAGAGTGTTCAGAGCCTGGAGAGCACTCTGTGAATCGCAGAAAATTACCCCTGTGCCTTGATTCAACAGAAATTCGGTGGCCATGAGTATTCCTGCCAACTCTGTTTGCGTAGTGCTAGCCCAGTCATGAACCCTCGTACAATCCTGGTGCTGCAAAACATTGTTTTTATATACAACAAAAGCGCATCCTACTCTGCTCCAGACTGCGTCGCTGCTGTCAGCTCTGACACGCCCACTCTGGTTATCAGCACTGGTGGTCTGACATCGATTCTCCTCGTTCGTTCTTTTAGCACTAATGGTAACACTAGTATCTCGACAGTGGCAGTCACTTTTAAAATTTCCGTGTCCTGTCTCAGCGTCGTTATTTCACTAAGTTATTGTTTTGTTCTTTCAAAGCTTTCGTATCTTTTAAAAACTCAAGCACATTTACACCGCCTTGATCAGCTGGCGTGACGTCACTTCTGCCAAGCCTGCGGTCATCCCTGCCTGAGGGTGAGGGACGGCTGCCTCGGCTGGCGCCCGGGGAGGGAGGGGGAGCGTGGTCTTTAATTCAGAAAGCATGGCAGCTTTGAGGCCCGAGACACACTCTTTGAGGACCAGCATCGTCTTGTTCACCTTTTCCTCCAGCTGCGCAACCTCGTAGCGTAGTTCGGTGGCCTCTGC
>NC_051396.1:12445401-12447901 GCF_015228065.2 Penaeus monodon | reverse complement strand
CCGTTCTTTCTTAGCGATTGTGCAAGAGAAGTTTTATCTCATCCTTTTTATCATGAACTAACAATGTTCTTTCCAACCCCTTTGTGCCTATGATTAATATCGCATTAAATAATTGTGTTGCACAAACGCACACGTGCACGGAGACACTCACACGTAGACACGCAAACACGCACACAGATACGCGCAGGCAGATGTGTATTGTGTTGACACACACACACACTACACACATGCATCACACACACACACACACACACACACACACACACACACACACACACACAAACATGCATGCACACACACGCACCCCTCCCCCCACACACACAAACATACACACACAGCCACGCACGCACGCACGAACGCACATACATACATACATATATACATACTCGTATATAACGTTCTGGTGCTAATATTTAAACAGATCATAAAATGCCACCCATTCATTCTTTTTCCTTTTTTACCGAAAAAACGAAACTTACTAGACAAAAATAAACCAAACTCAAGTCATGTTAAGCTCAAGATTAATCTCAGCCACATATAGAACTCACAGTGAAATGAGACATAAAAACAAAGCAATGATATAAAGCTTTATGCCAACTAAGACACACTCCCACATTCTGCTTTGTCAGTTGGAACTTAAAGAGAAACAGCAGTGCAACACTTCTGCGTAAGAGCAACATGTTCAAAAAATAACAAAGGATCTTTTTACATGGCTGGATGGAAGTAAAGCAAGAGTTACTTCCTCTCTCTGTCCGTCTGTCTGTCTGTCTGTCTATTTCCTCTCCTCCTCCCCCTCTCAATTTTTATCAGTTTGTCTGCCTGTCTTTCTGTCTGTCTGTTTGTCCCTCTCTCCCTCCCTCTCTCTTTTTCTCTCGGTTTGTCTGTCTGTCTGTCTATCTGTTGTCTCTCTCTCTCTCTCTCTCTCTCTCTCTCTCTCTCTCTCTCTCTCTCTCTCTCTCTCTCTCTCTCTCTCTCTCCTCTCTCTCTCCTCCCCCTCTCTCACTCTATCTTCTATCCTTTCTGTCTGTCTGTCTCTTTCCTCCCCCTTTTTCTCCCTCCTTCCATCTCTCTCTCTCTCTATCTCAATCTCTCTCTCTCTCCCTCCCCCCCCCTCTATATATATATATTTCTCCGCCCCTCCTCTCTCTCTTTATCTATCTATGTTTCCCTCTCCCCCTCTCTTTTTCCTTGTCTCCTAAATAAATTGTAATTTTTTATTGAGCAGCATGTCTACTCGTTACTTTTGACATGATTATTGGTATGATGATGATTTTGATGATAGAAATTATGAATATAGGAACAGAGGCAATGATAATGTAAATAATGGTAATGATAATAATAAAAATGACAACAATAACAATAACAACAGTCCAATAATGGTAATGATGATGATAATACCGTTGACGATAATGATGAAGATAATAATGGTGATAACAACAACAACAAAACCATAATGATAATAATGATAATATTAATAACAATATTAATATTGAAAACAGTAATATGGTAATGATGATACTACTAATAGTAATAATAATAATAGCAATAATGATAATAATATTGATAATAATAATAACAATAGTAATAATAATGGTAATTATAATAATTATAATGATGATGATGGTGATGATAAGAACAATAATAATCATGATAATGGTAATGTTAAAAATGATGATAACAAAAATAATAATCACAATTATAAAAACAATAATGTTAATATTTGTAATATTTATGGTAACAATGATCAGGAAAAGGATGACAGTAATGATAAACAACAATAATAACAGTAAATAATAATCATTAATAAATGATGATGATAATGAGATTTTTTTATGGGCAACCATTGTGAAAATAAAAAATACGAATAGTGATAATAATACCAATAATAATAATAATAAAAATGATAATATTAATAATCATAAGGCTAACAGCAATGATGATAATAATGATAATGATAATGAGAGTAATAATGATAATAAAAATAATAATAATAACAATAGTAATAGTAATAATAATGATGATACTACTACTAATTATAATAATAATGTAACCGATAATAATGATAATAATGATAAGATAGTATAATAATAATGATGATGATAATGGTAATACAAATAATGATAATCGTGATAAAATGCAATAGTGATATCATTTTCATAATATAATGTTTATGATTGTAATAACAATAATGATGATAATGATAATTATTATAAAACAATAATGCTAACAACACTAAGGATAATAAGAATAATAGGGGTAATAATAATGATGATAACAATAATAGTAATAACATAATGAATATGATAACAGTAATAAAGGAAACAATAAAAAAACTATGAAAATATAATAAAGTAACAAAACAGAATAATGAAGAAAATTGCAGAAGATGACCATCACGTTGCCTTAACTTCCCCAACTAAAGAATGCGAGACAGACGCATGCAGAAACAGGTCACGCGATCAGAGGTTTGGGAGTGCCATAACAAGAGGTACTCCTGACC